>NC_054704.1:95528624-95568624 GCF_016097555.1 Gigantopelta aegis | reverse complement strand
TGTTCGTTTGTCGTGATTACAATATTTTAGTTTTTCTTTTTACAACTTTATCAATAAGCGTACGAGACAAGGGCCAGGGGAGCAAATACTCAAATTCGGTAAAAAAACAACAACATAGAAATATTCGGCAAAAGGTGCTAACCTGAGGCCTTTTTTTTTAACATAATTGTATCCTCAAAATTAGTTGTAATTCATGTAAAAATGCGTAGTGATTCGTTTCCAACACTGTTTGACAGTAAGGCCAGTATTTTTGTTGTATTATTCGGTTTACGAACCCGCCGACGTAAATTTTGCTCAAATAAAAATTTAAATAAAGTATTTTTCACTTTTATTATTTATTTTTTTGCCGCCAACTTCAACAAATAGCTCTAAAGAGAAAAAAAGTTGCCATTCTAATCTATTGTGGCGCATTTCGTAAGGTAACAGTGAGAAATAACACTTATTTCGTCAATAAATATACCTTTGTAGATACGAATTGTTAATTCGTTTTCGGTCGCTCTCTTTCGGTCCGATTCGCTATTTCGCTCCGATTTCTATGACCGCGCGGTTGCGCACAGAGATGCCTTGTCAATCTTATTTTGTTACAAAGAATCCACATCTATCAAAGTAGCCATATTAAAAAAAATTCACCCGTACTGATACACCCCAAACAGGTTTTTGTGTGTGTTTTTTTCCTTCCTTCTACCTTTGTGCACAAAAGTTCTTGTTCGTAAACCTAAAACTTAAAAAATACTGGCTTAATGCTAATATGAAGAAACGTTGTTATCCAGATTCGGGCATTTTCGTTTAATTCGGCCAAAAAGCAGATAGACCCCTTAGAACAATCTCTCCTACATATCAGGATTACCGAGCCAAACTAAATGACAGTATTTGGTAAAGGATGCTACATTGCGTCGAGTCTCCCCTGGGTTGTCTTGCCACGATCGGAAGAGAGGCCCTTTCTAAGGGCCCTACGGGCAACCTAGGGAGACACCTCATCATCCGCAGGTCCTAAGTAACGAGCTACTCTCGGCCTTTTAAAATCCAAATCTATACGTAGCTCCCTACCTTTTTATTCTTTAGAACGACCATCAAAATTGCGCCAAATTTCCTTCATCAAAATGCGCACCCATTTCTCTTTGGCTTAATCCTACGGAACATTCCAAATTACATAGCACCATACCACCCGCCGCCTGTTACCGGCTACAGTCGGACTGCTGGTTGTCACTTGCACCTGCCAGTGCAGGCGATCCCTCCTCCACCCACCCCAACCCTTTCCTGTCCTGGACGGAAGAACCGGTTGAGGCCGGTACTTGTGCCCAGGACAGGCGTGCGCTACAACAGCTTGCTCTGAATGTGAACGTTAAACATTTTTCCAAGTTTCCAAAGGATGCTTCTAGTCAACAAGGCTGGTTTTACAGCTATGACCTATTTTAACAAGTATACCTGCACATCCCATTCCACTTTCGGCGTATCCTTCTTGACAGGTACACTTAAAGGACCCAGCGGTGTTGGTGCAGTATGACAGCTCACCGCAGTTGTAGGTCTGCAAACTACATTCGTCTACATCTGAAAGAATATACAGCGAATAGTACACAAGTGGCCGTTAGATACCTTTATCTCACAACGAGTTGTTTTAAAATGTATCAAACGAGCAAAAGCGAGTTTTTAAACAACGAGTTGTGAGATAAATGGTATCTAACGGACACAAATGTATTATTCTATTTCTTACATATCCTAAAAACCCCCAGGTTTTAAGCACATTTCAAAATCTTTTTCGACTAAAAGTTATTTACAGCCGTTGCATTTGTAACTAACTTACGCGTCACAGACACATGACTGTCAGGTTAACTATAATCTATTTCCACCGTGTTGTTTTTCATTGGCTGCATGGCACTGGTGACCTGAGGCCCATTTCACTAAACTTCGTAAGTTACGTTTAGCATGTAAACGTAAATCTACGACTGAAGAGTATTTCACAAAGAAGTGTAAACGTAAATTACGAGTAAACTTAGACATTAATCTAAGAGTGCCCTCGGCCACAACTAGTAGCACACGTAAATTGGTATATCCAATTCGATAATTCATAAAATAGTAAGACTTTTGGTTTTTGTAAAGTGTTTAACAAATTAACTCCCTTTATTAATCCAGTGGTACCCAGTTTTGTTACCTGTGTCATTTGATCCTCTCAGGGCGAGATTCAGCTCAGTCACTTGAGTGTTCGCTTGAGGTACCTGCGTCACAAGATCGAACCACCTCGGTGGATCCATTCAACTAATTGGGTTTTTTTTTCTGGTTCCAACCAGTGCATCACAACTGGTTAAAGGCCAAGGTATGTGCTTTCCTGTCTGGGTTTCCTCTGTCAAAATTACCAAATGTTTGACATCTAATAGCCGATAAATCAATGTGTTCTAGTGGTGTCGTTAAACAAAAACAAATATTTGTTTTGATCCACTCAATGTTTTATTTTTAATTTTCAAATAGGCTGATAGCGTTCAATTAAGACGAGTCTGCATATTTGCTGATATACGCAAATGTATGCAGCAACAAACCAGACAATATTTCCCCCCAATACCTATTTCCTGTACCAGCTGCCATTAAACGCAGGGCCGTACATGGGGGTGTAGTAAACTGTCCTGAAAACGCGTCTCTTCTCGTCTTCCATTACGAATATATGTGCATCCCTTTCGGACCTCGACTCATTTGCCTTGCACAAACTCAACATACTCCTTTTACAATTCTGTGACACCCCTATCCCCTTTACAAATGTCTAGATCCACCCCTGCTATCAACCGTATTATTTTAAAACTTATATTTGACGGACTGTACAATGTTTTACTTTCATCTTTTTCAAATTCAACTTAATATTTGGGGTGGGTGGGGTGGGGTGTGGTTTACGTGTCCCCCACTTGTGAGCCATTTTTTTTTAATCACATTAATGTTTACCATTGTAACCAAAATCTGATATAGAGTTTGTACCCAATCCATCAGTGCCCCCCGCCCCCCCCCCCCCCCCACACACTCCCTAAGCAAATATAGGGAATTGACCCATAATATATTGTTTTTAAACATAAGTTAACATTGTCGCCTATAGGATTTAATTTGGTACAGTACAACCATGTGTTGGTTTACCGGAAACGGTAGTTTCCAAACTTTATCAAGTTTATTCGTTCTTTCTTTTAAAAGTTATGTTTGTTTTGTTTAATGACAGTACTAGAGCACATTGATTTATTAATAATCGGCTTTATGTCAGCTTTCTGCTAAATGAGTTGCAAAAGAAAACAGACGTAGATTTACGTGCAAAGTAAGTTAGTAGTATTTCTACGACCGGCATCGTGAAATGGAATAAACGTACACGTAGACGTACGACAGGTGTAAGTTTTACACGTAAACGTAAATTTACGATGTTTAGTGAAATAGGCTCCTGGTCATCAACTAGGTGCAGCCAGTCGTATGTCTTGAAATTATTAGCAACCCATGTGTTATCAAAAATAATGCATGGTGTTCTCATCAGCGGGTGTGTAAGAACATTAATTATTAATTTAAGGGAACACATGGTATATTTGAGACCAAACTGAATTCACTACTAGATGAAGGAAGGAAATGTTTTATTTAACGACGCACTCATCACTTTTTATTTACAGTTATATGACGTCGGAAATATGGTTAAGGACCCACACATATATTGAGAGAGGAAACCCACTGTCGCCACTTCATGGGCTACTCTTTTTTATTAGCAGCAAGGGATCTTTTATATGCACCACCTCACAGACAGTATACCACGGCCTTTGATATACCAGTCGTGGTGCACTGGCTGGAGCGAGAAATAGCCCAATGGGCCCACTGACGGGGATTGATCCCAGACCGACCGCGCATCAAGCGAACGCTTTACTACTGGGCTACGTCCCGCACCTCACTACCAGAGGTGTTATGCCTGTATAAAATAGAAACATGTAATGTAGAAGTGAATATCGGCACCATGGGGTTGAATGTCAGAAACACAGTTAACGTCTTCATTCTGTGGGTGAGGGGTTTTGTTGCAGTCAATTTGCTGTTACTATGTATGTGTTTCCTTAAGACTTAATATATATACTACTCAAAAGAATTTTCGACATTATTTTCTGAATGTCAATTATATTAGCTAGACCATAATGTCACGCATGGTATTGTTCCATTTTGACGAAAGTGGGTCTAAGCAACCCATAAATGAATTAAAATCCACTGTCATTGACACTGTCGACTAGTTCTAATGGCGAAAACATGCTTACATTTGCACGTAAATTAGGGCGAAAGCGAAAGGTCTGCTAAGTGCCCATAACTTGCTTTTTCCGTCGGCACACTCCAAATTCGACAATGGTACGACGTCAACTGACTATCGAAGATCGAGGAAGGGCTATTGCTTGGCTTCAGGATGGCAATACGCAAAGAAATATTGCTCTGAGACTTGGTGTCAGTCAGAGTGTCTTTGGCCGACTGTGGCAACGGTACCAAGCAACGAATTCTGTTCGAAATCGTCCACTTTCGGGAAGACCCCGAAGCACTACAAGTAGAGAGGACCGCTACATCACCAATATGGCTCTACGTCAACGCACAACCACTGCACGCCGATTACGTGACAATCTGCGGACAGCGACTGGAACTTGAGTGTCTGATCAAACCATACGCAATCGTCTGAGAGCCAATAATCTACGCTGCCGTCGCCAGGCTGTTCGACCACCACTCCTACCACGTCACAGAACGGCCAGACGTCACTGGTGCACACTTCATCTGCGGTGGCAACGTGTTTAGTGGGGTCGAGTGATGTTCACTGATGAGTCCATGTTTAGTCTCCAGTTCAACGACGGTCGGGTTCGTGTCTACATACGTCCTGGGGAGCGCTTCGCTGACGTTAACGTTAGACAACGTCACCGGTTCGGTGGTGGCAGCGTCATGTGTGGGGCGGCACCTCTACCCACCACAGGACCCCCCTCTATGTGGTGGATGGCAATCTGAATGGAATCCGCTATCTGAATGAGATTATCCGGCCGTTGGTTCTCCCAGGCCTTCAGCAGATTGGCGGCGGGGCAGTTCTGCAGGATGACAATGCCAGACCCCGCCGCGCCAGGGTGGTAACGGACTTTCTCAGACAACAAGGTATCGCCAGGATGGATTGGCCAGCATATTCGCCTGACTTGGCCCCAATAGAGGACGCCTAGGACGAATTAGGCAGGAGAGTTCGGGATAACCATGCCCCTCCGGCCAACCTTCATGATCTGGGTCAACTTCTTATGGCAGAGTGGCAGGCCATTCCCCAAGAGTTCTTCAGACGTCTGATCAACAGCATGAGGCAACGATGTGTCGAGTGTATTCGCGCCAGGGGTGGATTCACACACTATTAAACGAATGTTCTAATGTGTAAAATCCATGTTTGACAACCTTCAACTTTGACAGCATGTCATGTGACTTTCTTGTATACAGTGACGTTTATTTGTGGTTTTTTGTAAATATGGAACAATAAATTAAATTTTTGGTGTAGTTTACATCATCAATCTAATACACTCTGAAACTTATTTGGTTATAAATTTTTGACCCTTAAATTCTTTTGAGTAGTATATATTTCAACTGTCAGATAGTTGCTATATTCATCCTAAATGCTGGAACATTACCAATATTTGAAACCTGGTAACCTAAATATGTTCGAGTATTAGTCAGTTAATATAATGATCCCAAAGGTACAATAAAAAAACTTATGTTTACTTTATTGTATTTTCAAAATGGTTGCGGACGGGATTTAGCCCAGTCTTGATAATATCTTGATTATATATGGATTTTCTCCATTCCAAACAGTGCTTCTCTACTGGTACATCAAAGGTCGTGGTATGTACTGTGGTGTCTATTAGGAAGTGCATATTATTCACTGATGAGTCTCGTTCCTCGCTTTACAGGTCAGATGGAAGACAACTTGTCTATCGACGTATAGGTGGGCGATATTTAGACGCGTGCGGAAAACGACATTAAAAAAAAAAAAAAAAAAATGTTTTTTTTCGGGGGGGGGGGGGGGGGGGGGGATTTTTTTATGGCGGTAAAACACCTCTCGTGGTCTTCCGGGGCAATCTTACAGCCATAAGATTTCGAGATCAGCCATCATATGTCACGTCCTTCTATGCGCGTAACCTTACGTTGCAGCAGGATAATGCGAGGTCGTTTGTTTCATTGCAGACCCAGTTATTTAAGTCAGATACTCCTCTTGTTACTAGTTCCAGCCAGTGCACCACGACTGGTATATCAAAGGCCGTGGTATGTACTACCCTGTCTGTGGGATGATGCACATAAACGATCCCTTGCTGTTAATCGAAAAAGAGTAGCCCATGAAGTGGCGACAGCGGGTTTCCTCTCTCAATCTCTGTGTGGTCCTTAACCATATGCCCGACGCCATATAACCGTAAATAAAATGTGTTGAGTGCGTCGTTAAATAAAACATTTCTTTCTTTCCTCTTGTTACTAGAGTTCGGTTCATAGAATACAATGACGTTTCTAACACAGTCTGCAATGCACTGATTGACAAACTAAATGAGAATGTTGTTAGGTCCTTATCTAAATGACAAAACCATATTCCCTAATCAAAATCGTACCTCTGCAGAAGGCATGATCGAAAGGACGTTAGGAAAAAGTAGTGATTGCTTCCATGACCCCCTATCAGGTGCTCATCCTTCGGAGGACCGCCACTCCCCTAGGGATCCATAACAGGATGTTTGATCCCTCCTGTACCGCGTGTAGGAAGACTGCCACTCCAAAAACTAGCTTAGAAAACACAAATTTGAACAGGATAGAGCTCGGTGCAATATAATATACAGCCTTGATTTCACGCACCCATGAATCACTGACCGGAATTTTCAAAATGTGTAATTTAATGAAGGATGTAACTAACGGTAAAAAGACTGTACAAACGTGACTATTTCGCACTGCCTAATAACAAGGGTCGGTGGGTTTAAATTATGCCCGTTTCATATCCACCTACCCGAGCACCCGAGCGTATCGTCACCGAACCCGTCTTTACACGGACAACGAAACGAACCAACTGAGTTCACGCAGTATGACGTCGTCTTGTCACAGCTGTCAGTTCCCAAACTACACTCGTCGACATCTGAAAATATGAAAACTCATTTTATGTACGGCCTCGGTGGCTTAGTGGTTAAGCCATCGGACACACAGCTAGTAGATACTGGGTTCGCACCCCAGTACAGCTCTGAGCAAATGAACGACACAATGGGTAGAAGTAAGACCACTACACCGACTCCTCTCTCTCACTAACCGCTAACAACTAACCCACTGTCCTGGACAGACAGCCCAGATAGCTGAGGTGTGTGCCCAGAACAGCGTGCTTGAACATTAAATGGATATAAGGACAAAATTAAGTTGAAAGGAATGTGAAAGATCTCTTGCTGCTAATGGAAAAATGTAGCAGGTTTTCTCTGAAGACTACGTGTCAGAATTACCAATAGCCGATGATTAGTAAATCAATGCGCTCAAGTGGTGTCGTTTACAATGTGCAAAGGTGACGTTAAACAAATATGCCTTTCGTCTCCGTTCCTACCTTTGTCTTGACAGTTCTCCCCGAAATAGTTTCCAGCGCACTGGCAAGAGTAAGTTTCGTCTTTCACGGAACACACGCCACCGTTAGCACACGGACTTGCAGAACACGCGATATCACCTAGTAAAACAAATTCCTTAATAATTATGTAGTATTCAGACGAACGTACAGCGTTACCTTTAAATGACACACCTGAATTTCTACGACTGTACTTTGAGTACTGGTAAACCACTATCTAAAGGATGAGTTACTCTCAAGACCCCATGTGACACAGATGCAGTTTGGGGCGAGACGCAGCTCAGTGGTAAAGCGGTCGCTTGATGCTTGGTCGGTTTGGGATCGATCCCCGTCGGTGGCTTCACCGAGGGGTTCGTCCTTACGCCTCAAGCGGCGTAGGCCAGCGTTCTAGCACCAATTGAGCTAGAACCAGACGGTGCGCTATTTCTCGTTCGAGCCAATGCACTACGACTGGTATATCACAGGTCTTGTTATGTGCTATTCTGTCTGCGGGATGATGCATATAAAAGATCCCTTACTACTAATGGAAAAATGTAGCACATTTCCTCTCTAAGACTATATGTCAAAATTGCCAAATGTTTGACATCCAATAACCGATGATTAACAAATCAATGTTGTCTAATGGTGTAGTTAAACAAAACATACGTTTTTCTTACACACCCGTTGGTAAAAACACCGTGTGAGTTATGTTTGATTTCACAAGGCAATAACACACGTGTATTATGGATTTAAAGACATATTATTGGCTACTCTACTGTAATGATCCGGACGCCAAAGTTATATCGTCCAATGAAATAAGTACGACCGAAATTGACTGCTCTGTGACGTGTAAGTTAATCTGAGACCGATTGCTCTATAATAACCAAGATAACTGCAAACGGAAAATGTAGTCAATAAGTTTTAGTTGGAAAATAGATTTAAAATTCGTTTAGACGTCATTTTTGTGGCTATGTAAGAAATAGAATGCTACATTCATGTCCGTCAGTTACCATTTATCTTACAACTCGTTGTTTAAAAATGTGTCTAACCTGTTTTCACTTTTTGTATACGTTTTGAAACAACTCGTAAGATAAATGGTATCTAATGGTATTATTGTATTTGGTAGTAAGTCAGCTACACACCTTTGTGAAAATGTTCTTCTAAATACACCACTCGCCTCAGCAGTTGTTCACGTGTCGTTCTCTTGAGGACCTTGTCAAAGGAAAACATATTCCCAAAGCCTCCGGTTTCAACTAGACAAATACTGACCTCATATTATTAAGCTAAATTCAAATATTATAATAACATACATACGTTTATGTGTTTATGATAATAATGTAATTTATTTTGGAGAATCTATTAATGAATCTTTCAGAATTGATTTTCCAGAATTGAATCGCCTGAGTGGCGGTAGTGATGGCGAAATTTAAAGTCTGGTGAGCCTCGTGTACTTTTTCCTATTGTTACTTGGTTTGAATAATTACATAAACAGTTTTACTGTCAAGTTTGATTCTTGTGTTGCAGGGCCCGAGACGTGTATTGAAAATAATGCGCGCGCGTGTGTGACTTTCAATGCGATGACCCGGGAATATAAATGTTTTAGCTCAAAGGAGGTGAAACCGTTTTAGGAGGTTTTTGGGAAAATGTGAATATCAGGTGTTCAAATACGGCATTACCACCCTTTTGCGCATAATAAAGGGTAAAACTGTGTTTCTCTCTCTCTCTCTCTGTCTCTCGCTCCCCCCCTCTCTCTCTCTCTCTCTCTCTCTCTCTGTCTGTCTCTCTCTCTCTCTCTCTCTCTCTCTCTCTCTCTCTCTCTCTCTCTCTCTCTCTCTCTCTCTCTCTCTCTCTCTCTCTCTCTCTCTCTCTCTCATGAGTCATAAAAACAGAATGTTAACATTGTCTTAAATAAGGTCCACCTGACACAGACTCGTCTTGTTGGACATCGCCCTCTGATTTGCCTTCCACCATATCCACTGTGACCCCGTGTTTGGCCATCAACTGGTCCACATTCGATTCCATCACCGGACACTCCCTGACTTAGACATGACAACATTCAATCCGAACACCGGATCATTTAATGATGGGTCATCTGCAGGATTAAGATAAAAAGTCAAAATGAAGCTCTAAAATTATAAAACTATATTTAAATTATCTAAAACAAACGAAAAATAAATATCAATTAGTAATAGTGAATTAAGGCACTATTACTCTGGCTTAGTTTGAACCACTTAAGAATGTTATTAAAAAAAACCTCACCCAGGAAGTAATGAACAAGTTAAAAGCCATCAACTCGAGAAACAAACACAAAACATCCCAAAACATCCCCCCCCCCCCATAAAAACAAAACAACAAAAACCCAACAATCGAATAATAAAATAAAATAAAAAAGAAACAGGAAAACAAAAATAAAAGAAGAAAACTAAAACACCCAAAAGAAACCCCTTTTCTCTTCTGTGATGACATAACAATGGCCAGAGAGAGAGAGAGAGAGAGAGAGAGAGAGAGAGAGAGAGAGAGAGAGAGAGAGAGAGAGAGAGAGAGAGAGAGAGAGAGAGAGAGAGAGAAAGAGAGATACTGTCGCCATATATACTATTTCTACTGGAAAAAGAAATACAGCAAACGATATTTTGTATACAATTTTTCATGAACGTACATAATACGACCACAGGCACTTGATGACAGTATAATTTAATTCTTAAATTGCTTTGTAAAGATACAATAAAATGTAAAATGTCGTTATTATACCCAATAATAAAAACACGTACTTGATCAGACTCGGATACATAGTAATTGACAAGGCAATCAACTTAAAAAACCCACCTAGAACGGAAGTGACCTTTAACATTTCATGTCAACCAGGTCAGCCAATGTAATTGTTTTTAATCTTCATCTCCAGAGCAACAAGAAACAGTATAGGACCTACATTGATGTTTCAGTGTGTAATGGCATGGTAAGTGGTGCACAATACAATATGTTAATAATGTGTTGCTTAATAATCTAAAATATTAAATACCACGGCCTTTGATATACAAGTCGTGGTGCATTGGCCAGAACGAGAAATAGCCCAATGGGCCCACTGACAAGAATAGATCATATACCGATCACTGAGCTACATCCCGCCCTCTGTCAGTCTTCAGTAATAAACTCTGGATTGTATTCTAGTATAAACAGATTTTATGGCTATACCATCACTGTTTTTTTTTCGTCTTTAAAAAAGAAGTTTATATAAAATTTTGTATTGAAATTAGTTTCCGGCATACTTCGTATTTCACCCGAATCATTTCGTATACCCTCGGCATAATCCCGATTGTTTTCAAATTCTTTTCAAATCACTGGCATGATTTTGCAAGTAAGGTTTTGATTGGTCGAATGAAAAGTCAACTGAACATGAGCTCCAACGGGGTGCTGTTAGATCCACAGGTAATAGTAATTAACCAGTGGAGCTAATTTCAATTAGATTCATAAAGAATGTTTTTAGGTTTCTAATTTCAATTAGATACATAAAGAACGTTTTTAGGTCAAATCAAATAGCTTAACGTGCACATTGAGAGCAAGCTGTTGTAGGCCATGCCTGTCGTAGGCGCATGTGTCGACTTATGCCGGCTCCTCCGTCCAGGACAGGAACGGATTTGGGGTGGTAAGGCTATAATATAGTAAGAGCACTGCTGCAGAGGCACTTATAGTGGAGCGGATACAAGTGGTTTTGGGGCAGAATTGAAACGTATAAAATGACACCAAAACCTCCTTAATTGGACAACCCAATCAATTTCTATTAAAAATACTAAATTTACGATCCAGATTGTGGCCATCTTGGAAAATGGCCACTGTCTGGGAATTTTAGGTGGATTATTTGAGCAAAATTGGCTTCAGCATAGTCTAAACCATACGAAACAACACCAAAATCTCTTTAATCAGACAACCCAATCAATTTCTATGAGACAATGTATAATTCAAAGATCCAGCTGGTGGAATCTTGGAAAATGGCCGCCATTATGAAATTCCATGTGGCTAGGTCCTTTTTCTTGTCAAGTGACCCATGGAGACTGCTCATAGCAATGTTCATGCTTGTATCTCCAACTGAACGATTGTGTCACTTATCCGCTCCACTATTATACAGGCCAGGGCCCAACTTCACCAAACATCGTAAGCTTAGTTCTGCACGTAAACGTAAATCTACAACTAAAACACAATTCTTATTACTATTATAGTTCAAGAAATATAGTTTAAAATACACATATTTCGTTTTCTTTTGTCCTTAAAATGCTTCATCTTCCGTAATGATGTAATTTTCTTCGTGAAATAGATGCCAAACACGTGTAAACGTATGCCCGGTATAACTGCTAGTTGCAGATGTAAACTTACGACGTTTTGTGACATAAGCCCCTGAGCTGTATAGGTTATTCATAACTAGGCTGCCTGCGCAGTGGTAAAAGTATTCTGCTTAAAAACATTTCATATCATTATAAAGGAACAAATAAAAATAAATAAATAAATGAACAAACAAATAAATAAATAAACAAACAAACAAACGAATAAACTATAAATAAATAATACTGTTAATAAATTGGTCCTCTTGAAAAGTGAACCGAGTACTGGACTGACTAGTTCATCGCTTTTAACCACTAGATCAAATTTTTCTAGTGAAGTTAGCGCTATTTTATCGTATCCACTATTATTACAGAACATTCCTTTTTTGTACACAAAAATATTATATATTTTTGTAACACAACTGACGTCTTTAAACATTAATTTCTCGAGACTAACGTGTTTACAGATTATTAGATAATCCATAATGCGTAACATTTAAAGGGACAGTCCTGAGTTTCCTGATGTTTCCGACTAATAAAATCTTTTAACGTCTAAAAATACGCATTAAATATATTTTCTTGTTTAGAATATGAGTGTCTGTATATTTAATGTGTTTCGTCTTAATATTTGTAAGAAGCCCAAACCGGATTTTATCTGCAAATAATTTCGTACGTACGAATTTATTATTATTATTTTTTAAGAAATAAAATGAAATTTAACCTAGTACAACTACTAGAACGATTAGAAACACGTTTAATACACAGCCACTATTTTATGCAGAAAATATATTTGATATGAAATTACAGTCGTTAAAAAGTCTCCGTTAGTCGATAACATGTTAAAAATTACAGAAAACTCAGGACTGTCCCTTTAAACAGAATTAAGACTATAATGGACTACTATGGGATTGAATGACAAGTTATTTAATGCGTTTAAATACAACAAACAACTGGATTAGGCACAATTTATACAACCTACTAGGCCGTCTTTATAACACAGCACCCCCTTCCATTAATGTCCCCGTTACATACGTAGGTGCTGACGGGTTTCTTTCTGTAATGTGTGTATTATTGGTTAATAGGTGAAACATTTTTTATCGGCGAAATCGAAAATTATCAATGTAACGGTATTTAGCGCTCGTCAAACATAGAGTTATTGTAATGTTAGAGCGGGAGGCAGCGATTTCGTGTCTTCGCTATACAGTCATCAGAGAGCGACCATAACCGTCCAAATGTTCGTCTTGCTCTCGTACGGCGGAGTACTCGGACTAAAAGGAATGATTAGGCAAGGCAGACATCACACTTCGTTTTCTTTCACTTTGATAGTTTACATGACACTTCTTTTTCTTTGAATTTGATAACTTATATCAATGGTATGGTATGGTATAGTATAGAGATTAACGTGCACATTCAGAGCATGCTGTTTTAGGACAGGTGCCGGCTCCTCCATCCAGGACTGGGAAGGGTTGGGGTGGGTGGGAGAAGGAGCCGCCTGCACTAGCAGGTGCAAGAGAGCACCAGCAGCCCGACCGAAGTCGGTAACTGGCGGATGAATTTATATCAAACTTATTTATTCACTCATGAATATGTACATTTTGTAATTAACTCCAATTAACGACAAACTAACTTCCACATACTCGTCCACAACGTCAATAGTGGCGAAGTATACAGAAACCATGTCATAGTGGTTAAATATACAGTAACCGTGTCATAGTGGTTAAATATACAGTAACCGTGTCATAGTGGTTAAATATACAGTAACCGTGTCATAGTGGCTAAATATACAGTAACCGTGTCATAGTGGCTAAATATACAGTAACCGTGTCATAGTGGCTAAATATACAGTAACCGTGTCATACTGGCTAAATATACAGTAACCGTGTCATAGTGGCTAAATATACAGTAACCGTGTCATAGTGGCTAAATATACAGTAACCGTGTCATAGTGGCTAAATATACAGAAACCGTGTCATAGTGGCTAAATATACAGTAACCGTGTCATAGTGGCTAAATATACAGTAACCGTGTCATAGTGGCTAAATATACAGTAACCGTGTCATAGTGGCTAAATATACAGAAACCGTGTCATAGTGGCTAAATATACAGAAACCGTGTCATAGTGGTTAAATATACAGAAACCGTGTCATAGTGACTAAATATACAGTAACCGTGTCATAGTGGTTAACTATACAGAAACCGTGTCATAGTGGCTAAATATACAGTAACCGTGTCATAGTGTTTAAATATACAGAAACCGTGTCATAGTGGCTAAATATACAGTAACCGTGTCATAGTGGTTAAATATACAGAAACCGTGTCATAGTGGCTAAATATACAGTAACCGTGTCATAGTGGTTAAATATACAGAAACCGTGTCATAGTGGCTAAATATACAGTAACCGTGTCATAGTGGCTAAATATACAGTAACCGTGTCATAGTGTTTAAATATACAGAAACCGTGTCATAGTGGTTAAATACACAGTAACCGTGTCATAGTGGCTAAAATATACAGTAACCGTGTCATAGTGGTTAAATACACAGTAACCGTGTCATAGTGGTTAAATATACAGAAACCGTGTCATAGTGACTAAATATACAGTAACCGTGTCATAGTGGTTAACTATACAGAAACCGTGTCATAGTGGCTAAATATACAGTAACCGTGTCATAGTGTTTAAATATACAGAAACCGTGTCATAGTGGCTAAATATACAGTAACCGTGTCATAGTGGTTAAATATACAGAAACCGTGTCATAGTGGCTAAATATACAGTAACCGTGTCATAGTGGTTAAATATACAGAAACCGTGTCATAGTGGTTAAATATACAGTAACCGTGTCATAGTGGCTAAATATACAGTAACCCTGTCATAGTGTTTAAATATACAGAAACCGTGTCATAGTGGTTAAATACACAGTAACCGTGTCATAGTGGCTAAAATATACAGTAACCGTGTCATAGTGGTTAAATACACAGTAACCGTGTCATAGTGGCTAAAATATACAGTAACCGTGTCATAGTGGTTAAATATACAGAAACCATGACATAGTGGTTAAATATACAGAAACCGTGTCATAGTGGTTAAATATACAGAAACCGTGTCATAGTGTTTAAATATACAGTAACCATGTCATAGTGGCTAAATATACAGTAACCGTATCATAGTGACTAAATATACAGTAACCGTATCATTGTGACTAAATGTACAGTAACCGTATCATAGTGGCTGAATATAGAGTAATCGTATCATAGTGACTGAATATACGGTATCCGTATCATAGTGGCTGAATATAGAATAATCGTATCATAGTGACTAAATATACAGTAACCGTATCATAGTGACTAACTGTACAGTAACTGTATCATATTGGCAGGATATAGATTAACCGTATCATAGTGGCTAAATATACAATAACCGTATCATTGGGAAATCGCACTTGTTGAGACAACAACAAAAATCCATCTAGGGCTACCTATCCTACAACCCAGCTATACTACTAAGCTATGTTGTGACCTCTTCGTATTGAGCTATCATAGTGTCATAGTGACTAAATGTACAGTAACCGTATTATAGTGACTAAATATACAGTAACCGTATCATAGTGACTAAATGTACAGTAACCGTATCATAGTGACTAAATATACAGTAACCGTATCATAGTGACTAAATATACAGTAACCGTATCATAGTGACTAAATATACAGTAACCGTATCATAGTGACTAAATATACAGTAACCGTATCATAGTGGCTGAATATAGAGTAATGGTATCATAGTGGTTAAATAGAGAGTAACCGTATCATAGTGGCAAAATATACAGTAACTGTATCATAGTGACTAAATATACAGTAACCGTATCATAGTGGCTAAATATACAATAACCGTATCATTGGGAAATCGCACTTGTTGAGACAACAACAAAAATCCATCTAGGGCTACCTATCCTACAACCCAGCTATACTACTAAGCTATGTTGTGACCTCTTCGTATTGAGCTACAATATCATCACTTTCCTTACCAGACGACTTCAGCAGATCTGGATGGAAACTCAGCAGTCGTTTAATACGGCTGTCCAAGTCACCATCTTGTTTGGGTGGTTTTTGTTTGTCCAAAAAATCCAGTTGCTCAGTGGAGATGGAATCGATTTGAAACTGTAGGTCTTTCTGAATACTGGCCTGGAGTTCTTCCTCCAGAACACTAAAATCGAAACTATTCATGTCATGACCGTGGAAACCAAACCCCTGCTCTTGAACGGCTTCTGAGTGAAGAAGAAGGCAGATCGTCAGAGCAACACGCCAAACAGACATGTTCCAAAGATCGGTGTGCAGCATGTCGACCTGCCAGTGTCCTATTTGTACTTCCATAGTCATTTATACTTGTTCTTTGTCTGTGTCAGTAACATGATTGCGATGTTAACAAACACCTTCTTTATCTAACCGAAGGTTTTCGTGCTATCTGTACTCATTTTGCTTATGCTTGGTTCTGGTTTCAGGATTAGCATTGGTATCACTGATATCCGGTTTTCTGACTAAAAAGAACCTTTGTAATTAAGGTTCTTAAGGCTGATACCAGTCTTTGTTTGTTTTTTCTCTTCTTTTTGTAAGTTTGAGACGAGGATTTGTAACTAAAGTCAACAAGCGATGTTAGATTATCATTTGACACGTTTCAGTGCTAAGACAATAAACCTGTTGTTTTTATTGGTCAACGCCATGTATTTAATAAGAGTTCGGGATAGGAGAACCCCATTCCCTTTTACTTTCACTTTCTTTTCACTTTCTTATCTCTTCTTGTTTCTAAACCTCTCCTCTTTAAAGGCACAGTCCTGAGTTTTCTGTTATTGTAAGATGTTCCCGACTAATAGCATTTTTATAACAACGAAAATTACATTAAATACAAATTACTGTTTATAATAACAGTGTCTGCATATTCAGTGTGTTTCTGTCTAAAACACATTACACTATGTAGTCCATGGGCCCGAGGGGGGTTACCGGTGCCACCTGGTGGGGTGGGGGGGGGGGGGGGAGGTGTGGGGGAGACTTAACTTCATAGTGTTTTTCACAAAGGTGGCCAGCCCAGTAATACATTCCAATATGATGGACGTCTGAAAAGGGCCATTTTGACCAAAATTTTCGAGGTCAAATAAAGGTCATGATTTGTGAATACATGTATGCTGTATATCACATAAATGAATGCTACTTTAGATTTTTTGAACCAACATAGTTTATATTAAGCAATTATAGAGATATGTCTATTGTGCTTGTATTGGTGTTGGTTCAAAAAAACACAAACAATTATATACATATTGTTGTGGCCGCGTCCCAAGGATATTAACAAAGTCCAGAAAATACAAATAACATCCACAGATGACAAAGACGAAGAGTTCCAGTTTTCAGAATTATAAATTTATTTAAAGGTGATGAGTAAATAGAAATAAAGTTAATGTTCACAGGTAAGTTTCCAACATATAGATAGATATCTTCCTTTCAGCTCTAGTTATATCAAACCAGTGAGGATTGCATGTCCAATAAATGTAAACAGCTTGCAGTTGCTTATAAATATTGCTTCCATAAAACAAGTTAACTAAATAAAGATGGTAAAGTTAATCAAATTTGACTTTAAAAATATAAGTAAAAGTTATTCCAGTGTCAATTTAAATGTATGCAATGTAATAAAGTTGAAAAGTTGGACAAGGGGTCATGTCTTTAATCTTTGCTTGTCAGACCGCGAACGAGTGAGAGAACAACCCTTGACGTCAGCCTTTTATACTTTTTCTTAAGTACCACGTGACGTCATAACAGCCAATCAGAAATTACGTCACGCTAGGAAGAGATCTACCTTTACAAAATAAATATCATTTCATTTAATAATTACGCTATGCACACAATTGCTCAATAAATAAAGTAATTGCTTTTTGGTCCAGCTTCCGTTTACAATTTGTAAATGCACACTCTAAATCCTAAGAAACTTCAACGTTTGTAAATACGTCAGTTTAGCCCATAGCAAAAGCATTACCAACTTGAAATAATTAATTCTGCGAATTTCTAAAGTGCATAAAGATACAAATAACATTTCTTAATTGCTTTTTTAGTCTAAAATTTGCGTAAAACAATTTTACAGAAAAAGCCTTTAGAATATTTATGAAAACGACATTATTAACCAGGCACAAAACACTCTCATTTTGCATAGCAAATACATTGGGAATTCAAGCTAATAATACAAACAAATTCTAATGTGCATAAATACGAGACTATCACTACACAATTGCTTTTTTGGTCTAATTTCAATATAAAATAGTTTTAATGAAAAAGCCTTTGGGATTATTGTGAAAACGACATTATTCACTAGGCACAAAGACACGCTAAAGTGCATTGCAAATACATTGGGAATTCGAGCTAATAATACAAACAAATTCTAATGTGCATAAATACGAGACTATCACTACACAATTGCTTTTTTGGTCTAATTTCAATATAAAATAGTTTTAATGAAAAAGCCTTTGGGAATATTATAAAAACAGCATTTTTATACTGTTGTTTACAAACATTGTGTACCGATATATCAGACCTTAGCAACCAGTATGTGTAAAGGATATAGTTCCTAAAAGCACTAATATTACAGTAATCAGTTTTACAGTTATTACCTCACTTAATTAATAAAATGATTTGCCATAATGTACAACCAATATTAGGATACGTTTAACTAAGAAAATAGCTGATCGATCGTACAAGTTTTGGAGGAAAATAAACTTTAATGAAGGGCAATGTCAATCCCGGCAGCCATGTCAAAACAGTCGATCAAACAGAAATTTATCCCAGGTTTATTTATGAGCCCATGGAATGTTTTCAGTGTGTAAGTACACACACTTTGAAGTTATTAAAATATTTACATCAATAATATTAATGTCAACGTTGTGTTATAGTTTTTATATGCACAGGAATTTGGGAATTAAAGTCGAAGACCGCAAGACCAAAACACGGACGTCAAACATTAAATTAACACATTTAGCGATCGTAATATACTAATATCCCATAAGTATATTATGGCAACTATTTACAAACATAAATTCATAAACTATAAACATATTATTATGAAATACAACTAAATGTTTCTCGCATTGTGCATCCAAACGATCACTAATAACAATAGTTGCGCAATTTCGTTTTTGCCTATAGTGCGCGACACGACAAACGGCACTATAATAAATGGCATAGTTCCAGACATTACAAAATACAAGCAAATATGCAAATAATTACTACTAAATGTAAAAATAAATATTTTGTTTTGTCCAATATTAAAATTACTTGAGAAAGGTCCACGTCACAGCACAGTTACGAAAATTGTTGGGACAGCCATGACAATATATATATATATATCTATATATATCTATATATATATATATATATATATATATATATATATATATATATATATATATATATATACTACTCAAAAGAATTTAAGGGTCAAAAATGTATAACCAAATAAGTTTCAGAGTGTATTAGATTGATGATGTAAACTACACCAAATTTTTTATTTATTGTTCCATATTTACAAAAACCCACAAATAAACGTCACTGTATACAAGAAAGTCACATGACATGCTGTCAAAGTTGAAGGTTGTCAAACATGGATTTTACACATTAGAACATTCGTTTAATAGTGTGTGAATCCACCCCTGGCGCGAATACACTCGACACATCGTTGCCTCATGCTGTTGATCAGACGTCTGAAGAACTCTTGGGGAATGGCCTGCCACTCTGCCATAAGAAGTTGACCCAGATCATGAAGGTTGGCCGGAGGGGCATGGTTATCCCGAACTCTCCTGCCTAATTCGTCCCAGGCGGGGCCAAGTCAGGCGAATATGATGGCCAATCCATCCTGGCGATACCTTGTTGTCTGAGAAAGTCCGTTACCACCCTGGCGCGGTGGGGTCTGGCATGGTCCCTGCAGAACTGCCCCGCCGCCAATTGCTGAAGGCCTGGGAGAACCAACGGCCGGATAATCTCATTCAGATAGCGGATTCCATTCAGATTGCCATCCACCACATAGAGGGGGGTCCTGTGGTGGATAGAGATGCTGCCCCACATCATGACGCTGCCACCACCGAACCGGTGACGTTGTCTAACGTTAACGTCAGCGAAGCGCTCCCCAGGACATCTGTAGACACGAACCCGACCGTCGTTGAACTGGATACTAAACCTGGACTCATCAGTGAACATCACTCGACCCCACTGAACACGTTGCCACCGCAGATGAAGCGTGCACCAGTGACGTCTGGCCGTTTTGTGACGTGGTAGGAGTGGTGGCCGAACAGCCTGGCGACGGCAGCGTAGATTATTGGCTCTCAGACGATTGCGTATGGTTTGATCAGACACTCGAGTTCCAGTCGCAGTCCGCAGATTGTCACGTAATCGGCGTGCAGTGGTTATGCGTTGACGTAGAGCCATATTGGTGATGTAGCAGTCCTCTCTATTTGTAGTGCTTCGGGGTCTTCCCGAACGTGGACGATTTCGAACAGAATTCGTTGCTTGGTACCGTTGCCACAGTCGGCCAACGACACTCTGACTGATACCAAGTCTCAGAGCAACATTTCTTTGCGTATTGCCATCCTGAAGCCAAGCAATAGCCCTTCCTCGATCTTCGATAGTCAGTTGAAGTCGTACCATTGTCGAATTTGGAGTGTGCACCGTACACGAACTCAAGCTCCAATTATACGGAAATTCAGCATTGGGAACATGGAATACACGTGCAAAAGCGTGCAAATAAAGCGCTTTGTGAAAAAGCAAGTTATGGGCACTTAACCTTTCGCTTTCGCCCTAATTTACGTGCAAATGAAAGCATGTTTTCGCCATAGAACTAGTCGAAGTGTCAATGACAGTGGATATTCATTTATGGGTTGCTTAGACCCACGTCAAAATGGAACAATACATGCGTGACATTAGATTGACATCAGAAAATATATATCGTCTGACCCTTAAATTCTTTGAGTATATATATATATATATATATATATCAGGGGTGGATCAGATGTTATGTAAAAGGGTAGTTTTTAAGGGTGGTAAGTGGGTGCAATTGTTTTCTTTTAGAAAACGTATCTAAATATAGTAAATAAATGTCCTCAGTAAAGGAGTCTATTCCCACTGACACATTTTAAAATCTGTTCCCATTAATGTCCAGTGTGTACACCACGTTAAATACTAATGTCAATATGGTTCCCTCTTTGATTTGATTGACCAAGTCGGTTAAAAGGCCTCTAAAAATTAGAAATGGGTACCCATGCTTAATGGTGTTTACATGGTATGGTGTACGATTAATGTAGGTACCCAAGGGACGTTGACCTTTGAAGGTCGTTTTGGGGTCATTTAAGTTCAACTGGGGTCAAAAGTATGGTTTTTATATTTTTGTGTATCTCCGAGACTTAAGGCTTTCAAAAATATGTTACTTAAGAATTACTTTTCACTAACATGGTTATAATAAATCATTATACAGTCGACCTTCGATAACTCAAACTTCGATCTTTCGTAAACGTCGATCTCTCGAAGTGAAACGGCGGTCCCGGCCGAACTGCTATACAAACTAGTAATAACAGACTTCGAACACTCAAACTTCGAACATTCGAAAAACTCTATCTCTCAAAGTAATTTTGTGGTCCCACCATAAAAAAATAAGGGATATTACACTTCCAAAACTCGAAGTTTGTGGAGTGACTGAGCCTTTTAACTGTGCCGGTAATACTTTAAAGAAAAATGAATTGTCACCCAAGCCAAGCGTGAGTGTCCCGACTGGTCTCGGCTATCGGTGATACACGCGGTAATTACAGAATAATAGATCGCCGACTATGCGGAACGAAATGATCCTACATGCCTGCATTGGGTTGTCGGTGTTTGTACACGGCAGACTCATTACACAAAGTACGGATAGTCTTGTAATCTTCAAAGAACTGTTGTAATAACAATTAACGCTGTTTGTTTTTTCTCTTAAAAGAGTGCAAAAAAGTACATAACCTAGTGCTATTTGGCATACAGCGTTTTGATTTGTTATGTTATGTCTCGCTATGTTAGTGAGGGTTTTTAAATTGATTTTTGTGATTTACAATAATTTTGCTATTTATATTGTGTATTTTTTATTTGGTAAACAAACGTACTTAGTGCTAATCGACATTCAGTATTTTAATTTATTACAACGTTACGTTCCGCCTCGTTTTGACATTTGAAAAATATATCAACTTTAATTTATCGCTTACTTCCGGTTATATGTAAGTACGTGCTTTCAGTTTTCGTTTTTTTTTTTTTACTTTACTGTCAATTAATACAATAAAAGTACATAGAGATGTACGTCAAATTGATCGGATTTATCTCGTTACTGTTAATATTTACTTAATTTTATCATATACACAGAAGGTGCTAACATCCGATATCAACGAAATGATAATACTGCAATGCAGTTTCACTTTGAGGTCTGCTGTACGAATTTCGAACACTCGAACTCCCTGAAACTCGAACTATTTCGTCGTCCCCTTGAAACTTGTTAACGAAGTTTGACTGTATATTACAATTTGGATAATTTTCAGACTTAATAGCTGAACAAAATAACGCATGTGTCATATCTGCAAACTCACACTTAGGTGTGCTTCGTACAGGTGTGAAGATTATCAAAATTCATTTTTGGAAAACACTTGTTTAAAAAAAAAAAAAAAAAAGTTTATTGCCCTCAAAATGTGTTATGGTAATGTCAGGGATGGGGCCCCGAGTTCATTACCGTACATGTTACATACAGAAAGCAGACATTACATAATCTTAATCTGAAAATAATATAACATATTGATATCGGAATGAAATAAAGCAATTAAAAAGTGGAAATAAAATATAGAGTAAATAGAGATATAAAGGACGGGTACAAAATACATAGAGAATAATACATGAGTGACCGTTAGATACAATTTATCTCACAACGAGTTGGTTTAAAATGTATCTAACGAGCGAAAGCGAATTTGATACTTTTTAAACAACGAGTTTTGAGATAAATAGTATATAACGGATACGAGTATATTATTCTATTTCTTACATATCCTCAAAAACCAGGTTTTAAACGAATTTTAAAATTTTTCGACTAAAAGTTATTCACAGCCATTGCACTTGTAGCTGACTTACGCATAACAGACACATGAATGTCAGGTTAACTATACGTCACAGTCTAATCGATTTTCATTGTGTAATTTTTCATTGGATGTATAGCATTGGTGACCTGGTCTTCAACTAGGAGCAGCCAGTCATATGTCTTGAAATTGTTAACACACGTACATGTACACGTACAAAATAACGCATGGTGGTCTCACCAACGGGTGTGTAAGAAGTAGATTTATCACACACTCGTTATTTTTGATGACTCATAGTTGTTTACACATGTACGTCTGTTAAGAATTTCAATACATACGACTGGCTGCTCCTATGTGATGTCACCAAGGTAACGATCGAAGTCGATTACACTGTGAGGTATAATTAACCTGACAATTATTTGTCTGTGACGCGTAAGGTACAAAGGCTGTAAATAACTTTTAGTCGAAAACTATGTTAAAATGTGCTTAAAACCTGGGTTTTCAGGATATGTAAGAAATAGAATAATATATTCGTGTCAGTTAGATACCATTTATCTTACAACTTGTTGTTAAAACATGTATTTAACTCGCTTTCGCTCATTAGATACATTTTAAAACACCTCGTTGTAAGATAAATGATATCTGACGGCCACTCGTGTATTATATTATATTTATTACCCATATGGGCAGAGAGAAGTGTACTTAACCTGCAAACTTATTTTCAACAACAGTATCGTTCGAAAATCTTCCATAAAATTATAAATATTGAAAATGGGTAATAAATAGAATACCCAACTCGCTACTTGACAATACCGTTTATATTGCACTCGTGAATTGATGGTGTCCTTCCCGAGCCTTACTCCATCAATTCACGAGTGCAAGATAAACGGTATTGCCGAGTAGCGAGTTGAGTATTCTCTAAATATCCCACATAATGTTCAAGCAGCAAACAAAAAAGCTGCAATTACTTTGCATAATTATTTGTTACAGAAAAATAGATTTTGAGGAATTTGATGACATCTATTACAACTCAGATTGTGTTTGTACTTTGTTTAAAGTTTGATTGTTAGTGTAGTTTTAGTTTAATAATAAAATAGAGATATAAAAGATAATAAATTCGTTGTGCGATTTTTGATAGGGCGTATGGGATTGTACGCCCTTCCTTACGCCTAAGGAAATATTATTAAGTAATACATTCGTTGTGCGATTTTTGATAGGACGTATGGGATTTTACGCCCTTCCCTGCGCCTAAGGAAATATAAAGTTTGTTTTGTTTAACGACACCACTAGAGCACATTGATTTATTAATCATCGGCTATCGGATGTCAAACATATGGTCATTTTGACACAGTCATAGAGAGGAAACCCGCTACATTCCATTAGTAGCAAAGGATCTTTTATATGCAGGATAGTACATACCACGGCCTTTGATATACCAGTCGTGGTGCACTGGTTGGAGCGAGAAATAGCCCGTTTGGCCTACTGACAAGAATCAATCCGAAACCGATCGCGCGTCAAGTGAGCGCTTTACCACTGGGCTATGTCGGGTTATCGTTGGCACTAACGACATACACCATTGCGAACATATATATTATATAAGCATTTATTTTCACTCCACAATTGAGAACATTTCCGTCTCAGTTTTTTTGCTATATGACCGCATCTGGCTGTAGTACCGGTCCGAACAGATGGTTCATTAACCGATTCACTCCGGCTGTCTCTTACGCTATACACTCATGTCCCAAAAGGTCAATGTACAATATTACACAATAGCATGGGCAAAATACAACCAGAAGCCTTACCATTACACATACATATTGTTTTAATTCTTCGCCATTTCCTAGAACTATAGTGGATCGCGATGACTAAACTCTCAACCGGAAGTGATATGTGTAGTGGGACCTTAAAGCCGGAGTATACGAAATGTCACGTGATTTGTTTGACTGGTTGTACGAAAATACAAGCAGCGGACGACACCAATTCTGTTTCGGAGTCTGCTAATTTGAGCATACCATTCACACAATTTAAACCTTATCTCAAGCCATATTGAAAAAAGAAGAAGATAATTTAAGACATTTACATAATGAAATGCGTAAGGAGTGAAAACTGGTTAGAGAATGGGAACTCTCACAATAAAAATGATGTTAACTACTGTAAGTATAAAGAAGCTAAACGAATATTTAGAATATTTATATTTATTTCCATACCCGCTGTCGATACTGAGTATGATAGATCATTTATAGACAGATCAATAATTCTCTTTCTGATATTGAAGAATGTGAAGCTTCTTCAACACAACGTGTACAAAACGGTGCGTCTCTCCTTATTAATCCATTCAGATATGATGAAATAGTAGGTAAGGTTAAGGGACTTAAAACTGGAAAAGCACCAGGACCTGATGGCAGAGCAAATGAACATCTTAAATACTCAGGAAATCATTAATCGAACATGTTGTTGTGTTATTTAATGCCATAGTTACACACGAATATACTCCTAAAGTGTATAATATTGGACACATTCTGCCTGTTTACAAAGGCCATGGAAAATGTAAAAGTGACCCTTCTAGATCTAGAGGGATAACTTAACATCTGTACTAGGTAAACTATTTGAAAAGTAGGCTAGAAAGCTCGACTAATACTAATGTGACATTTCCTCATCCTTTCCAGTTTGGTTTTAGAAAAAATGCAGATGCTGAGACTGCCGTCCTCACTTTTATGAAGAGTATTGCATATTATAATGAAAGACACTCACCAGTATGCTGCGCTGTTCTTAATAATGAGAAAGCAGTTGATCGTGTGTGGCTTGGTGGCTTGTTTTATAAATTATACACGTTTGGGATTACTGGTAAATTATGGATACTTTTACGTTTGTCATATAACTCAATGCAGTCATGTGTAAATTATGGTGGTTTCAAATCTAATCTAATCATTTGCATCAGGGTAAAATTAAGCTTCCTTTTAAAACATCCATTGTATATGCTGATGTTTTTATTAGTACAGGTAAATCCACATTAGAACGAACATATAGAGCTTGTAAGAAACTTCGAATGTTAATGAATGCCAATCATGATTTTGGCCTATATTTTGGTGGTTTTAATCTTATTTCTTCTGTGAAGATCTGGAAAAGAGTTATTTTACCATGTGGTTTATATGGCTGTAATAGTTGGGGAAGACTATCGTTGAACGAATATGAAATGTTAGAAGAAATACAACGCTATTTTCGTAAAAAGGTACAGGGTGTTTGACACACACCTAATGCAATTATTATAGATACAATTGGACTAATATCTTTACAAGGACATATTGATCAACAAGCACTATTATGCTTAGGTAAACAATCAATGTTTATTTTCAAAAGAATGTTTTAGCTAGGGTTCGGCAGTACAAAACTGGGATACCAAATCTACCATTTTTAATATGTTGCAGCTTGTTTATAAATATAATTTATGTGATGTAATAGATGACTATGTATGTACCTGTAAGTTTATAGCAAAACGTATATGGGCCCCAACTGTAAAGAAACAGATACAGTCCCGTGAAGCAATGTTAACAAAAAGACAACCCAAATCTAGGCTCTCCCTATGTCAATACTATACAATTAGATCTGATAATGAACACAGATTATGGAAACTTCCATTAGAAAAAACACATAAATTTCATGGATTCGTTAGACTTGTACATGTTGGATCATTACCATTACAATCAAAAGAATGCTTACGTGACGCGGTTGCGCGTGATATAATTAAACATGTGTTCATTAAACTTTGAGATATTCTGTTTAATAGGGTATGCGACTTACTTGACGTATACTTATGTGTGAAGTTATGGTCAGAAGAAGATTTGTTTTTGTGTTTCTTACTGGCTGGATTGCCTGCAGACTGTGGATTATGTTTAGAGTACAATGTATGGGGGAATATAAGGTTAATGGTTAGCTATATGCTACGAAATTAGAATAATCTTCTTCAAAATCCACAATTATGAGTAATGTTATTATTTTGCAGTAGTTGGAAAATGTTATTATGCATGTTGTATATCTATTGATACTATATTATTCCTCTATTCTGTTATATCTCTGTGAATCATGTATCAATCTTCTTTTTATGGAGGAAATGAAGAATATCTATCTATCTATCTATCTATTTTCTCCAACACATCTTACTGATTCAATCTGTTAACTCTTTTTTTTCGGCTGCGGGTGTTCACATTTGTTTGTTCAACACGATTACAGAATAATTGTAAACGTTTCAAGCACGCAACAGAACAAGGCGTTAAGAGTTGTTCCATTTTATTCAAAGTAAAATCAGCCAGCCGGTTTTCGCTAACGTTTACTAGCTATTTTGACTGGTTTCAGAAATGGTCATTCTTTTTAGCATGAAGGGCATAAACCAGTTTGCCGGGCGGTTTACTGCTCTGTCTGGCTGAACTGCACTACTTTCAATAAGAAATGTACAAGATCTTACGTCACATTGTGTTGACCCTATTCTCCCTTAATGTGCTGTTGGCCAATTGCATTAGCGTTTAAATCTCAGCTTTGTTAAGTAAAACGGTGTCTCACAATATGACGTACGATTTTGTTATTTATTATCTCACAGGTATGTAATAAAATCCCGTACGCACTTTCAAAGACCCCGCCCCCCAATCCCCCCACAAAAAACAACAACAACAAACAACAACAAAACAACAACAACAAACAAACAAAAAACAACCAAAAACAACAACACAACCCCCACAAAAAACAAACAAAAAACAACCCCACCTAACTAATATTATTACCTTTTAGATAAATTTCATGCGTTTTGATTGGTCAGTAGCTAATGCATATCACAAGTACACCGTGTCATGCCATGTCATAGGGTTTTACGTGCACATTCAGAACACCGTGTCATTTACGGGAAAATACAGGTTTTGCCGGGGTGTACGAAATGTCACGTGATTTGCTTGACTGGTTGTACGAAAATAGAAACTGCGGATGAGACAGACCATATTTTCTCCACGACGATCAACACGCCTCACTGATTAAATTTGTTAAAAGTCTTGAATTCATTATGAATGGGAATACCACAGCTCGGTAAATTTAATTTGTACTGTTTATTTGAAGATTTGTTGTGCACGTTAGGCCCACTAATTCGCAAGATGATAGTTCTTCGCGTGTTGAAAGCTAGTGCTAGCCTATAACATTGCGTCATCACTTACCGTATTGGCTAATTATCACGAAGATATTTTAAATAATAACTTGGTATTTTTTTTTACAGGTTCTGCAAAAGTTAGTACAACTCGACAAATATTTATTTTCGGCTTCGGGTGTTCACTGTTTATCCCCGACACAATTATATCATTACACCATAATCATAATGTTTAAAACACGCAAGATAATAAAGCAATAAGAGTTTGTCCCCCTTCCTTTACAAATCGTCTGCTGTCGACATTAGAATGTCGACACTCTTAATACTCAAGCAGCTAACAAAAATAGAAACTGCAAATAGGCCTACTTTGCATAGTTAGCATATTTGTTAGAAAACAGTCCAATATATTTTGAGGAATTTGATAACATGTTAAGTTATTAAAATATATTACAACTTAAAATGTGTGTGTACTTTGTTTAACAGTTTGTCTGTTAGTGTAATTGTTTGTTTAATTAGAAAACAGAGATACAAAAGATGATAAATTCGTTACGCAGGTTTTTTTTTGGATAGAGCGTACGGGATTGTACGCCCCTATAAAATCTATATTTCCTGAGACGCAGATTTTGCAGGGGCGTACAATCCCGTACGCCCTGTCATTCATCCGAAGTGAATACAGATTTTGGAGGTGTTGTCAATCCCGTACGCCCTGTCATTCATCCGAAGAGAATACAGATTTTGGAGGTGTGTACAATCCAGTACGCCCTGTAAAAAACCCCACATAATTAATAATACGTTGTGTCAATCCCCCCAACAAATAACACCCCAACAAATAAAAACAAAACAAATAAACAACCAAACCCACCCGCACAAAAAAGATGCAAAAAAACAAGAACAAAAACAACAACAACCAAAAAACCCAAAAGAACCCAAGCCCAGAACCAACTTTAAAAAAAAAGAAAAAGAAAAGAAAAAAGAAAAGAAGAAAAAAAGAACAAAACAACCTGGACATTAATAGACGTGAACACGTTTCTTGACATTACGTTTGCTTTTGGTATTTTTATAAGAGTAATCATATTCCGTGGTGACTTTTTCAAACCAGAAAGTGTCCTTGAGATTACGTCTGATGCCAGGGTCACACAACAGACCCCAGTCACGTTTCTGGAAACAACAATTTGTGTGTATTTGTTCGGTTTGTATTTACTAATGATAGCACTGAAAGGGCATTGGACTAATGCGAATAAAGAAGATATCAACTTTCACAAGGAAACTTCAACGTCAGGCAAACGAAACAATGACCTATTGCCTTACAACAACAACAACAACAACAACAACCTCCTAAAACAAAACCCAAGAACCACCCCCAACAAACAAAACAAAATAAAAACAACAATAACCCCTAAAAAACAACATAACAAACCCAAGAAACATAAAACCCATAACAAAAAAAACAACAACCCCAAAACAACTCGCCCCCAACAAAACAAAAACGACCCCCAAACCCCCCCCCCCCCCAAAAAAAAAAAAAAAGAAGAAGAAGAAGAAAGCAACAACAACATTAGTTGTTAGTTGTTGGTGACAGAAGTGGGCGTAGTGGTCTTACACCCTCCGACTGAGCCGTTGTACTCGCTCTGAGTGGGAGTCGGTACCGGTGTGCGAACCAACCGAATTCAGTTCGTAAAGATGCTGAAGAAAACATTTTCATCGACCAGTTGAACAAAATGTAATCAACAAAACAAAGTAAAGACCATAACATTTTTTTTTTTTTTCGTTTTTTTTTTTTTTTACTAGTGTTTTATTACGCAAGGTGTGCTCACAGATCAATTCTAGATGTTGAGTATATTTTGACCAGTGATGCAAGAAACCATTGTGCACAATGTGCATTGTTTGAATTGTGTACCGTATATAAAGAAACACAAAATCTACTCGTCCTTAATTAATGTTGTTGGGTATAATACAAGATGTATTAAAATAACCCTTTTTGTAGGCTTGTCTAGAATGTACCAGGTAAAAGAGAAAGACAAAAATAATCTGGTTAGGTACCAAAAGCTGGCGAATGTGTTTTCTAGTATAAAATAGTGTGTGTGTGTGTGTGTGTGTGTATGTGTGTGTGTGTGTGTGTGTGTATGTGCGTGTGTGTGTGTGTTTCTGTGTGTGTGTGTGTACGTGTTTGTGTGTATGCGTTTATGTATGTGTGTGTGTCTGTGTGTTATATATGTGTCTGTTTTTGTGTGTGTTATATGTGGTTGTGGTTGTGTGTGTGTATGTGTGTTTTTGTATTTGTGTGTAAATGTGTGGAAGTTACGGGCGATTCTGTGCCATAGGTTCGAGTCCCAGCAACGGCATTATGGCATTGTGCAATTTGTGGGGCCACTTGCCCCCCCCCCCCCCCCCCCCCCCTCTCTCTCTCTCTCTCTCTCTCTCTCTCTCTCTCTCTCTCTCTCTCTCTCTATCGTGACAACTAGGTACGAAGTCAGTTGATGGATGGAAGATGAAATATAAAAATACATTTCGGAAAATACAATTTTGTTATGACGTCATAATGATATACAAATTAGGTAAATGACAATTAGCACTGCCATAATTGCGAAATCACAAAACATTTATTCAGTCCAAGAATTGTGTTCATAGCATATTCGACACAAACGTTATAGAAATTTTTAAAGTGAAAGATAACTGGTACACTACCAAAATAGTTATTAACGTCACTATGAAAACTTAATCAACATTACCAAGACCCTATATCAGATGCAATATATATTTTTCAAACCACAAATATATGTTCTACAAAATGACACTACACTGAGCTAGAAACATGCACCGGAAACGTACAGATAAAAAAAACCCCAAAACAAACAACCCAACCCCCCCCCCCCCCCCCCCCCCGATTTCTTCAAAGGAAACTTTAAAAGGTTTTTGACGTCATAATTTATGCAAATTAGCTCGAAATTAACAATAATGAAAATTAATATTTAGAGGATGGTCTGTCATTCAACACCACAATTGTGTTTCTAGCTTCTATTATAAAAACGATATAGGAGTTAGAACGAATTTAGTCATTAGTGGTAATTTTTGTAAATTATTACTTTTCAATTATTGAGGCCAGTGTCGCTTCTTCGTGTTTAAGTTTGATTACTACAAATGCATCTAATCGTATTTGAAAAATAATAAAATGTAATTGAAACAATAGTACCTATGCACATGTATATAAAATGGATATGAAGTGCAATCACGATAAAATATCTAAAACTGATTGAGCAAAATAATGATGACGCAATGTCCTGTCATTGAGTATAAGTTAAAGTTAAACTCGGCGTTCTATTCGTATTTGTTTTTGTGGATTTTTTGGGAGGATCGCTTTTTCCGGTATATTTGCACATTTCAATTCATTTCAACTTATTTTCATGCTTATATCCGATTAAGGTTCAAGCACGCTGTTCTTTTCACACACCGCAGCTATCTCGGCTATCTGTCCAGGACACTGGGTTATTTGTTAATTGTTAGTGGTTACTAAGAGAGATGAGGGTGTAGTGGTCTTACACCTACTCATGACTGATTGAGTCGTTAAAACTCGCTCTGGGTGGGAGCAGTACTCACCAGCATTACGTCCGATAGCTTAACCACGAAGCCACCGAGGCCGGTAGGTTTGCACAGCATAATTATTTTATATAATTATTATCAATTACTGAGGGCAATATCATGTTTTATTACCCCAGCAGGCACCCATAACGGGGAAAATAAAAATAATAATTTCTCAATTATCATGCATTTGTTTAACAAACACTATTATTGGACGATTTGACGCCAACAAACCAATCACCTTATCGGTACTAAATATGACGTCATTACGATTTGGCAAAGCACACACATTGACATCACGTAAGTTTAAAGCGTTTGCGTTTACGTCTTTCTGGTTACAGTGTTAAACGTGTAATAAAATGGTAGTTTAGAAAGAAAGAAAGAAGTGTTTTATTTAACGACGCACTCAACACATTTTATTTACGGTTATATGACGTCAGACATATGGTTAAGAACCACACATATTTTCAGAGGAAACCCGCTGTCGCCATTACATGGGCTACTCTTCCGATTAGCAGCAAGGGATCTTTTATTTGCGCATCCCACAGGCAGGATAGCACAAACCATGGCCTTTGTTGAACCAGTTATGGATCACTGGTCGGTGCAAGTGGTTTACACCTACCCATTGAGCCTTGCGGAGCACTCACTCAGGGTTTGGAGTCGGTATCTGGATTAAAAATCCCATGCCTCGACTGGGATCCGAACCCAGTACCTACCAGCCTGTAGACCGATGGCCTGCCACGACGCAAAATGGTAGTTTAATGCAATTCATTATAATTTTTTTTTTTTTTTTACAGAATATATGGAACTTTGGGTTTTGAAAATTATCTGTGAACCGTGAATAAAATACAAAGTTAAGGCAATATCCAGAACAGTAAAGTAGCGTACGTCGTTTCTATATACATGGACGTGTAACCGATGTAGGCTATATCGAAAATAAAGACTAAAGCTCGTGACAAGTAAAAATTATTTCACTCGGGACATAAATTTGATAATAACTGGTAACTCGTTTATTATCCTCTAATTATTATATAACATTTAGTGAAATATCTTAAATATCTGTGAAATAAAAGTGTTGTCAGTCACTCAGTGACGACAACAGATTTTAGAGTGAAAATTTCACTATTTCACTCTAAAATGTGTTATCGTCACTGTAGAAAGTGTTATCTCCAATGTAAGAAAGCCGGAACTATTTTGCTGCTGGCATTTTAAAAATAAAGGTAAAAGTTATATAATAAACAGAAAATGTCATGTTTTTTTTGGGTCAAATATGATTTATATCTCATTCCGTGACGTTAGCAATCATATCACACTCGTCGCGCAAGCGCGATTCGTGAGATATGATTGGAAACCTCACTAGATGAGATATAAATCATATTTGACAAAAAAAACATGAAATATCCTCTATTTATGGATTCTTCGGTCCATAAAGATGATATTGCTCGAAATGTGGTCAATAATTGTTTTATTACATAATGTCATCCATATGACTCGTACATTCCTGCTTTGTTTATCAGAATTGAAATACGCCAATTCTTATAATTTCCCACAATACGTTATAACGGATGGGATTTAGTGACGTCACGTAATCCTATGACGTTGTATGACACGCAGTGGAATGCGGAAATAAACAGTTGAAACATTTCCAAGACAAAAATTAAATTCGAGACATTATAACCAGCAAGAGTGTCAAAATCATATTAATCTGAACATACATTTATACTGAACAGTTACCAATTACCTCCAAATGCATTTTTCATTTGCAACATAAAATCCCGAGAGTGCATATTCCAACTACATTTGATGTACATTTCTTAATCTGCAAGATATTCCTTACACAATTTGACAATTACTGACCTTGTCTTTGTCGTATTTGCGGAAATAAACTCATTGTGAATAAAGATGTTATCTTTTTGTTGAAGGACAGTAAAGCGTTTTGTCACAAGCTTGTGCTTGTTTACATTAGACGTAGCAATTGACGTTACCTAGTCACTAATTGGATATAATTTTGTCTCATCTTTATTTTCATTGGTTAAATCTCCGGTGGAACCGTCACAGGGCAATATGACTATTTACGGAAGGTCATATGACTGGTTTGTGATATATTTTCATTATGTAATATTTAATTTAATAATTAAATAAAGCTAATTTTTATTTATATTTATTTTAGAAAGTCCAGTATAGTAACTTTTCTTCAAAAGTGCCAACGGAACAAATATATCATGGCGTTACGTATGTTTGATAGGATAAGCAAAACATATTGTTTTCGATAGGAAAAAAGTTTGTTTTGTTTAACGACACCACTAGAGCACATTGATTAATCAATCATCGGCTATCATTTGGTAATTCTGAAACGTAGTCATGAGAGGAAACCCGCTATATTTTCCCTAATGCAGCTAGTGATCTTTTGTATGCACTTTTCCACAGGCAGGAAAGCACATACCACGACCTTTGACCAGTTGTGGTGCACTGGTTGGAACTAGAAAACCCCAGTCAGTTTAATGCATCCACCTATGTGGTTAGATTCTGCGAGGCAAGCACCTAAAACGAGCACTCAACTGACTAAACTAAATCCCGCCCCTTAAGGATCAGTAATGCCAATAATAAGAAAAAAAAAGAATAAGTTAAAAAAAGAAGAAAAACCGCGTACATAATTCATTAATGAAGTTCGGCTTATTCCTGGTTTGGTTGTCCCATGAATTCACACGGTGTCACATCACAATAGTCCCATTGAACGTCAGGATTTGTGGTATAGCACCAGAGTACCTTGTCATAACCCGGGTCACAACAGTAATTGGCGGCTCCAGTCAATGATTCGGTGGGGTAGAAGGTGTCATCTTGGAACTTGTGTGAGTGAGGAGTCTGCGAGTCCCAGCGCTGACAGATGTCTCCATTTTGTGTCTTGCTCACGTTACCAACGTACAGGACTCGATGGTGATCGTTCGCAATAGCCAGCATGAAACAGTTTCTTGCTAAAATAATAACGATTTAAAAAGGAAAATGAACAAAGGAAAAGAATGTTCGTATAACGACAACCGACACCATCAGATTGTTTAGTCAATCATTATTAGTTTTTTGGGGAGATATGACAATTGGTGAAGAGAGAGAAAAAACCAAGTCCATAGACTAAAAATGCCCTTTCATAATATATTTATGTATCTTGGGGAAATACTATAGAACAGCCATATTGCAACACACACACACACACACACACACACACACACACACACACACACACAAAACACTAATACACACACACACACACACACACACACACACACACACCACACAGACAGACACACACACACACACACACACACACACACACATAAACTAGATGTAGATTAACCTGCTGTAGTCAAACAATTCCATTAAATTTTTGTGTACTCATCTACAAACGGTGAAATTTATGTATACTCTGTCAAAAAAGAAACAACATTGTGTAAATATTTATTAGAAGCAACAACTCGGAGAAAAGATAATTTATATTTATAATAGATCTACGTATCACTCTGCACAATGTACTGCAATATACTATTATGGGATGAATATACTCTGTCAAAAAAGAAACGCATTGGTGATAGGGAAAGAAGAAAAGTGTTTGAGTTTACAAAATATCGTTTTTTTTGTACAATGTTGCTGAATGACCATGTTTGTTAATGTTCCTGGAATGGGACAGCATGCCCAAATGCACCCTAAAACAAAAGTTAACGCACGTTGTGACAGGTTATGCTACAATTGCAGGAAATCTGCGTGAAATGGTCAGATTTTAGCGAATGCACGTGGAACTCGGGGAAAAGATTGGGGTAGTGATGAGTATTTAAAGCTGCAATGCTCGCAATGATGCCTCATTTCCATTTCGACGTAGACGAGTTACAAGATGCCAAGACTAAACCTGCCGAATCGAAACATTGCAATAGGCCGCCTCAAGTTAGGTGAATCACAGTCAGCAGTCGCACGCCACATGAACGTCCATCAGAGTACCATTTCACGTCTCTGGGACAGGTACCAGCAGTTTCAATCAGCTGAAGACCGGCCCAGAAGTGGAAGACCTCGCATAACAACTGCAGCACAAGATCGCTACATCCGGGTTCTGCACTTGCGTCACCGAACTGCCACAGTAACGAACACTGCTGAACGCATACCTGGTTTGAGAAGGGTGTCTGCACAAGCCATCCGGAACTGACTTCGAGAAGCTGGTTTACGGGCTAGGAGACCGTATGTTGGCCCCATCCTGCGACGTCAACATCGACATTTACATTTACTGGCGGCGAGCATGGTTCAGCGACGAGTCACGTTTCCTTTTACAGCAACGTGATGGACGACAATGTGTTTACAGACGCCGCCATGAACGTTTTGCCAACAACTGCGTCGCCCAAGTTGACAGATTCGGTGGAGGGAGTGTCATGCTGTGAGGAGCCATCTCATACACCGGCAGAAATGAACTTGTGTTCGTACAAGGCAACCTGACAGCTGTACGCTACCGGGATGGAATTCTTCGCCGTCACATGCTTCCCATTTTGAATCGACAGAGACAACTCTTTCAGCAGGACAATACCAGGCCGCATACGGCACGTGTAACAATGGATTTTCTACAGAATGAGAACATTAATGTGCTGCCATGGCCATCAAGATCGCCAGATCTCAACCCCATTAAATATCTATGGGACGAACTGGACAGACGTGTACGCCTGCATGACCCGGCGCCTCAGACGCTTCGGCAACTGTCACATACACTGCAGGAAGAATGGGCTAGGATTCCACGTGCCCGGATTCAGAGACTCATTCAGTCTATGCCAAGGAGATGTCGCGCAGTGATTGCTGCTGCTGCTGCTGCTGCTAGCCACACAAGGTACTGATTTCAGCGCCCTCGTGCGACGCTGTTTGGTGACGAAAACGCCTCCACTGCCGTCAGTCCATAGCAAGATCATTGTCACACACTCGTGTCAAATGTGACTGCGATACGATCATAAATAAAGGAATTATGCCACTTTGTATTAAAGAGATAATTCCATGAATATTTCGCCAATGCGTTTCTTTTTCGACCGAGTATATTTATGTATCTTGGGGAAATACTATAGAACAGCCATATTGCAACACAAAAACACACACACACACACACACACACACACACATGGTATATTTTTGTCATCTACAAATGATGGCAAATATGAATATATGCCACCTGAACACTTATTCAAAGGTACTATGACTAAAACTATATTAAACCAGTGATATTTTACACAACAAATGCATGATATATTTTTGTCTATCAACAAATGGGGGGGGGGGGGGGAGGTTGAATTTAGCTCAGTCGGTTGAGTTCACACCTGAGGTTCTTGCGTCGTAGGATCGAACCACATGAGTGGATCCATTCAACTGATTGGGTTGTGTCTTGTTCAAACCAGTGCACCACAACTGGTCAAAGGCCGTGGTATGTGCTTTCCTGTCTATTGTTAAGTGCATGTAAAATACCCCTTGCTACTAATGGAAAAATGTAGCAGGTTTCCTCTGATGACTGCATATCAGATGTGTGACATCCAATAGCCGAAGATTAATTAATCAATGTGCTCTAGTGGTGTCGTTAAACAAAACAAACTATAACTTTAATCTACAAATGGTGGCAAATATGAAACTATAACATGAAGATACTCACTGTAATGGTTCATGACTCAGTCTATATTCAACCACCAGTGATATTCATTAGCTGTTGATGTTGTGACAACTGCATCATACATTTGTGTGCCCGTGTAAAATGTGACACGTGAAAATGTGACATGATTTGGACACTGATCAACGCAGCCATGTGGTAAAGTGTTCGCTTGATGCGCGGTCAGTCTAGGGTCAATCCCCGTCGGTGGGCTCATTGTGCTATTTCTCGCTCCAGCCAGTGCACCACGACTGGTATATGAAAGGCCGTGGTATGTGTTATACTGTCTGTGGGATGGTGCATATAAAAGACCCCTTGCTGCTAATCGAAAAGAGTAGCCCATAAAGTGGCGACAGCGGGTTTTCTCCCTCAGTATCTGTGTGGTCCTTTAACGATATGTCCGACGCCATATAACCGTAATTAAATGTGTGGATTGCGTCGTTAAATAAAACATTTCCTTCCTGAACGCTGATTCTAGGAGTCTGCCTCACTGTGTTCAATCTTCTGTGATATTTTGTCCATCCAGAAAACGGACAAACTCAGTTTAGGTAAAAACTGTTTTTTTCTTTATTGATTTATTAATCATCGGCTATTGGATGCCAAACATTTCGTAATATTTTACTTGTAGTCTTAGAAAGGAAACCCGCCACATTTTCCCATTATTAGCAATGGATACTTTATATGCATTTGATAATAAGGCATGCTATGAGCACTTTTAAAATGAGTATTTCTCAGTTTCGGTAAGTTCATTTCATTGTGATATTTTGTCCAGTCACAAAACTAACAAAATTTAATGCATGAAATTTTTGTATTTCAAAGGGACAATGGCTCACTTTGTGTGTTAAATCAATGGATGGATACTCTTTTATTTCCTCCATATTATGAAGATTTTTATACACACACAAACAAAAGTAGGAACATACATAAATAAATAAATAAATAAATTAATTAATTTCACGGGATTATATACAACTGTAATATTATCCTACATGTACACTGAGCTTTCACGTAAAACTTGATTATACACGTACACAATTGCAATATAAACTGAACCCACACATGAAAGTCAATGTCATTGATGTCGTTATTTTCTTCACCAAGAATACAGTTTAAAAGTTTGTCATCATTTTGATCACAGAAGATAACATATTCCTGTACCAAAAAATATTTGCTATTTTATCAAAAGTCTTATTTCTGATTTGTATTAGTTTTTCACAATTTAGTAAAATATGTTTTGTATAGTCAACTGTTTCTTTGTCACAGAGAATGCATTTTCTATAAAATAATTTCATGCTGCCTATTTTAAGTGTGAACTTTGGATGCACGTAAGCTATTTTCCAAAGAGTGTGAATCGTTATGTCTGGGTGGATGTTGTAAAATCGAAGAAGTTCATTTGTATCCCTCAGATAAGACCGGTGGCTTTCATTTTCTCATTCAAGAAGGGTCCTGTATACCCTGGTTCTCCATCACTCCTTGTCTACAAATGTACCATTTTGAACATAGCAATGTATACCATCAGTAATATTGTATTTGTATGCTAAATTAAAGATGTCTGATATAAAGTTTTTTGTTCTATTTCTTACACCTACTAGATACTGTCCTAATTTCCAAAGAAATATTTATTTAGAAACATATGTTGTGTCTTGTTGACATAAACGTCCAAGAAATAACAATTTACATTTATTTATATAGGATTCCAGGGACCAGAGACTAAGTCTTGCTGTTGTTGTCACAGTAGGGGAACGTTGATCAAGTCCTTGCGTTCTTCTAGCAAACTGTCTTTGAGACCTTTCTATTTTGGTAATATTGTTTGGAGATAGATCGTAAAGTAGTTCACACCAGTAAAATGCTGATGGAAGTATAACCCTTTTCCATATATTTGCACTTATGACTGGATTCGTGCCGTTTATATGGAGTCCTATTGTGTACAGTGAATTTACTATCTTAGTGACTTTTTCACATGATCTGTTAACTATTTTGACAGGAGTTGTGACTTTATAGAATGCGGTACATAAGTTGCGAAAGGGATTTTAGCTCAGTTTGCTTTACTCTTGAATAAACGAAAACCCACAAAGAACCCCAGCAACAACCCAAACAAACCAAAAAAAAGAAAAGAAAAGTGAAAACAAACCAGAAGTGAAAACTCACGAGCACAGATTACGTCTACCACGTCCCAGTCCTCGTTCCCGCCGTTGTAACCCTTACAGACGGCGTGGGGACTGTTTACCGCCACCAGGCCGTCCACGCACGCGTACTCCGCCGTCACAGTGCCGTTGGGATACTTTGTCATGGAAACTACTTTAGCGCCTGCTATAAAAGGTGGAACGCTGCACTTGGAACCTGGTAACAAGAAAATGTATATACTAACACACACACACACAGACACACACACACACACACACACACACACACACACACACACACACACACACACATACATACATATATATATATATATATATATATATATATATATATATATATATATATATATATATATATATACATACACACACAGAGAGAGAGAGAGAGAGAGAGAGAGAGAGAGAGAGAGAGAGAGAGAGAGAGAGAGAGAGAGAGAGAGAGAGAGAGAGAGAGAGAGAGAGAGCGCGCCAGCCTTTGGCGAGCATAATACATTATTTGTATTCCTAATATATGATATTGACGATATCGAAACACACGAGGGTAATAATATCTT
>NC_054704.1:95505681-95528424 GCF_016097555.1 Gigantopelta aegis | reverse complement strand
ATAACTTGTGAAGTTTGGAACTCGAACTAGTCTATTGGCAATACAGTACATGTATCAGCGTATTTCTTCATCATTTTGAACTGTTTGTTTGAATCATGAATGGTTTGGAATTCTGACATGACTGGTACAGAATCACAGATTCAACGCAAAAAGTCAGAAATAACCCCAGATCGCACGCCAAACTGGTAGTTGCACATTTTAACTCGTCCGTCAGAATTTTTACTTGCAATTGGTGAGTACTTTCTGCACCCCTGTTTACTAAGTTTGCACATTTTTACTTAGCCCGAGTACTCTGACTGTAAGAGAGCTAGACGGACATTTGGACATAAACACGCTCTCATTACAGTCAGAGACCAACCTATGTCTTTTTTTGGCAATTCCTGACTACCAAACGGTAGGCAACGAGTCCCGCTCTAATACCACAACAATCCTATGTTTGACGTCAAATACCTTTACATCAATCATTTTTGAGTTAAGTGATACAAAAAATCCACATATTAATCACTAATACACTTACTACAGAAAGAAACCCGACAGCACCCACATTCAGCTACGCTTCGTGACACTCCGTCGCAACAATTGCAAAGCTCGGCGATCTATTTCGAGACGTAGACCACGTGATCGCGCACTGGGCGATTCCGCCGTGTGCAGCAGTTACAGGGGCCGTCTCATATCAAGCGAAGTTACAACATGGAAGAGTTGGCTAATGCCGTTTTGGATGAATTTGGATTTCATTACGTCATTAAACCAAAACAATTACACATTATTGATTCCATTTTGAATTTGAAGGATACATTTGGGTGTTATCGACAGGATACGGCAAAAGTATGTGCTACGTACTGCCTCCTCTTATGAAAGATAAAGTAAGTAGTAATTTAATTTGATTATTTTATGTTTTATGAATTAGTCATTAGTACAGTAGTAGAGTGTGTGTGTGGGTTTTTTTTTCTTCAACAATTACGTAACGCTCTTGAGGGGATGGGGTATCATAAGATGTATTCCGAGGCGTTAAGGGGAAGGATGGCAATGCTTGTTACTGCAAAATCAAAATTGAATCGGTGCATAGCTCATTCGATCTTTAAAACTTATCTTCTAGTTGTTTTGCTATTCAGATCAAACTAAAAAATATTGAAATTTGTTTTGTTCAACGACACCACTAGAGCACATTGATTAATTAATCACTAGCTATTGGATGTCAAACATTTGGTAACTCTAATATGAGTATTGGAGAAGAAACCCGCTACATTAGCAATGGATCTTTTATATGTACTTTCCCACAGGCCACTGACCAGTTCTGGTGCATTAGTTGGAACGACAAAGAAATCAATTGGTTGAATGGATCCATCGAGGTTGTTCGATTCTGCGACGCGAACACTCAAACGACTGAGCTGAAACCCACTCCCTAAGAAATATGCGGAAATGACTCAAATGTGAAACTGTGGTGTAATATCTCATTAAAAAGCAAAAAGAAAAATAAAGAAGAAAAAGGCGGTAGGATACTAGTAAATTAAGTAATAAAAATAGTTCAAATTTTGTTTTGGGTTGGTTGTAAGTATTCTGCTTGCTTAATAACTAATTTCCTATGAACGATCGTTTTATCCAAGCAAATGTAAATCACATATATGTATGGTAGTTAATAATTATTGACAATGAATTAACCTACGTAGAACACAGCCCAATTGTTTTCAACAACTGAACAAAGACCGATTCTGTAACACAATACTCAATGATCAGTTGTAGACAGGAGTTCCGTCATAGTAGACAAGCTGACGCCTAGGGACCGATGGCGATGAGTTTCGCCGTATGCATGTATGGCCACAAATGACTGCCAGGTCCGATGTCGGGAATTAACCTGCTTATATCAGTTTGATGTTCAAGTACGCTACCACGATTTCTGATCAGGGCCACAAACTGTACTCAGAACGAGAGGGTGTGTGGGAGTTTTAAAAAAAGGTTTAGAACTTTTTTTCAGCGTAGAATGTAGCCACAATTAATGAGATTACCCATCGATACGCATTGGCAGTTAACAGTACGACAATGATATTTGTCGCTGATTTACAAGTTCTTTTTTGACTGACGATTTGTTTATGAAAATAATAACCGCTTGATATGAGACGGCCCCTGTAACTGCTGCACAAGGCGGAATCGCCCAGTGCGCGATCACGTGGTCTACGTCTCGAAATAGATCGCCGAGCTTTGCAATTGTTGCGACGGAGTGTCACGAAGCGTAGCTGAATGTGGGTGCTGTCGGGTTTCTTTCTGTAGTAAGTGTATTAGTGATTAATATGTGGATTTTTTTGTATCACTTAACTCGAAAATGATTGATGTAAAGGTATTTGACGTCAAACATAGGATTGTTGTGGTATTAGAGCGGGACTCGTTGCCTACCGTTTGGTAGTCAGGAATTGCCAAAAAAAGACATAGGTTGGTCTCTGACTGTAATGAGAGCGTGTTTATGTCCAAATGTCCGTCTAGCTCTCTTACAGTCAGAGTACTCGGGCTAATTTTTACTAAAAACTGAGAAATAGGGTCACATTCGAGTTTTGAAAGAAGCAAACAAATTGTAAAAATTACATAACACCAAACCTAACACTGGGCCATGTAGGTAAATAGGAAACTACCCATATTGAAAAGTAACGAAAACATGATAGTGTCGCTATCTGGTTACAAAACAATATACAATTATACTTAACCTGACATTTGGTTCGTTCGTTCGATTTTTTAAATTATAACATCCAACAGAGATCAAAATATTGTTATTAATATAACATGACATACAAATAGATACGCTCAAACACAATACTAAAAACAAATATATCCAAAAATGTCAATACAATACTTTCTAGACAATTTAAATAAATTTGAATTTTCTATCACATGGGCGCCGCCATACCGTTATTGTCCTTACGTATTTTTGATCCCATACTACAAAGAACCACTGTTATAATTATTATTTTATTCGGTTTTTGTTTTTCATGGACCTTTCCCCGCAAATTTAGAACAGATACATTCAAGTAAACAAGATGACGGACAGCAGTAGCTTATACACAACTTAGTCCGAATTTGTGCTAATAGATAATATGCGCCTTTTACTAATACAGGATAATTGAACATATGCTATAAGAAAAAAATAAAAATAAGAAATCTTTTAAAAACATGTTTTGTTTAACGACACCTCTAGAGCACATTGATTTATTAATCATCGGCTATTGTATGTCAGACATTTGGTAATTTTGACATATATTATTAGAGAGAAATATATGTTCTATTCCCCAGATAGGATAGCACATACCACGGCCGTTGATATACCAGTCATGGTCAACTGGCTAGAACTAGTATGTTATAATTTTGTATGTAGGGTAACAAGAAATAAAAGTTTTTTTAAAAGCACCTCAGCACCTTGTAATACCCACCGGCTATCAAGTATCCAAAATATGGTGATACGAATAATTACATACCCCATCTCTCTCTACCGCCGCTTCTTAAGGATTAGCAGCACGTCTTTGCATAATCAAAACGACACCAGTCCGAAACGGCCATCTAAAAAATGGTCAGTAGAAAACACGTTTAACAATTGCATAACCCCTTCAGTATATATACGTAGGCTAATAGCGCTACAACCTTTAAATTTACGTAACACTTCTCTCTCGCAACCCTTTTGATGGCTGGCATAACGTAATTTAACCAACAATTTGTACCTTCAATTCTATATCATCGATATTAATAAATACTTGATACAAAATGGGCCATGGTGGATTTTTCTAAGGCATGGCTCCAGTATTTAGGGAGAGGGTGAAACGTTTACAATGGGCACCTACACTATATGGTAATATTGCACAGAAATATTAAGCTGACCAAGATATTATGTGTTCCCCACAAAAAAAGGCCAACAAACAATAAATGATTTTATTTGTTTAACACTGGATTTTGTTTTTGTTTTTTGTTTGTTTGTTTGTTTGTTTATTTGTTTATTATTTATTATTATTTTTTTGGTGTGTGTGTGTGTGGGGGGGGGGGGGGGGGGGGGGAGACAGAGGAGTATTTGAGTATTTGGCGCCCGTAGGCCACTAATGGTTTTGCCCTCCACGCATCTTAATTCCATGTAGGATGTAGCCAGTTAGCACAACGCACTACAGTAGTCATCCTCAGATAGGGGCGAGATTTAGCTCAGTCGGCTGAGTGCTCATGCTGAAGTGCTTGCATCACAGGATCGAACCAGCTCGGTGGATCCATTCAACTGATTTGAGTTTTTCTCGTTCCAACCAGTGCGCCACAACTGGTCAAAGGCTATGGTATGTGCTTTTCTGTTTGTGGGAAAGTACATATAAAAGATCCCTTTCTGCATTAGGAAAAATCTAGCGGGTTTCCTCTGATCACCAGTCAGAATTTTCGACATCCAATAGCCGATGATTAATTAATCAATGTGCTCTAGTGGTGTCGTTAAACAAAACAAACTTTTTTTCTTCAGATAAGGCCCCTACGAATAACGATTCCTCCTTTATAAAAAAAACTTTTGCTGTGCAGCTAGAATTGATTTGGTATGTAAATGTGAACCTGTCAATAATAACGTCCCCTGAGACAAGACCGTAATATTGGATTACTGTAGTAGAATGTGATGACTGATTGAATCAACAACATACTTACATATTAATTTCTTTTATTTATACACAAACAACCACTTTACGTCTTGATTACCCCCCCCCCCCCCAACAACAAAAAAACCCACCCAACAAACAACCTAGACATCTCTCTCTCTCTCTCTCTCTCTCTCTCTCTCTCTCTCTCTCTCTCTCTCTCTCTCTCTCTCACACACACACACACACATAACAAAAACACACTGTTAAAATTTAATTTTAGATTTTGAAGAAAGATTTTGCATTCCTTGGAATTAGGCGCTCTAGGCCTAGGCCTAGTCGGCCTGTGCACTAATATGGCTGTGTACCGGGGTGGGGGTATTATTTATCTCAGTCGGTTGAGTGTTCGCTTGACGTGCTTGTGTCGCAGGATCGAACCGCCTCAGTGGACCCATTCAACTGATCGTTTTTTTCTCTCATTCCAATCAGTGCACCACAGATGGTCAAAGGTCATGGTATGCGCGTTCATGTCTGTGGGGAAAGTATATATAAGAGATCCCTTGCTGCATTAGAACAAATGTAGCAGGTTTCTTCTGATGACTACGTGTTAAAATTACCAAATGTTTGACATCCAATAGCCGAATATTAATTAATCAAAGTGCTCTAATGGTGTTGTTAAACTAAACAAACAAACTTTACCAGGGGGTGCAGACTCCCCAGCACCCTTCACTTGGATCCCCGCCTGATTTATCACTGCATTCTAGATCTATATTTTATTCTACTATAATAATCTTGGTGACTTGTCTTCAAATGCGAAGACACGCAGAAGAACGTGGATAGCATATATAATTTTCAAGTCTTTCAAATGATCCTCGTTAAAAGGCTTCATGTACAACCGGCCTATGGAGCAGTGCGCGCACGTACCCACCAACCCAAACCCGCCGCTATGAAACATGTTACACACACCGGCACATGGGTCATCTACAGAAAGCATCACTTGTCAAAATACAAATTGAAGATAAACCAGTTAAAATTTATACAGTTTTATTGTTAATTTTAATTGAAACTACGTGAATAGTGAAACATAAAATAATATCTGGACACGCAGCACTGTAATCGGCTTAAACGTGCAGACACCTTTTAAGCACAGGTGTTCGGGTCCTAGTTGGAGTTTGTGGGAGTTTAGTTAGAACCACCCCGTGTTGTGGTATATACGGACTATATACGACATGCGCCGACTTGGTAAATAAATAATTCTTTGTCTGCCATAAAATAAATTGATTACAACCACACACCCACATACACCCACACCCACACGTACCCACACCCACACGGACGAGAGATTGACTACCAGTAAGAAACCAGTCAAACAAAACATTTCACATGTTTTTATGTACAAAATATGATATTCATTAAAGGGTGACACTATCGCAGCCCCAGAATATGATCTTCTAATGTCCATGATTCACTAATTTGAGTCGGTCGCTATTCCTTGTCGTCTGGTTGGCTGTTAACATATCCCGAAGACGTCCTAACAGTCAGCCATACCATGCTAACCCGTAGATATCTCGCCAACCCACATACGACTCACTAGACTCACAAAGCTCACATCAGGCTCAAGGCTCAAAGCTTAAAGGCTGAAACAAAAATAACTACAAATAGGGTCACTTAATAGAACACAGTAATACAACAATACAAATTAACCATAACCCCTTGTACAGCACCACAATAATATTTACTCAACAACAACTGAAACTAAGCGTAGTCCCCCAAAAATGATAACATTGATATTCTGTACTAATATACAGCACAGCGTATAAATAAATAATAAATAAATGTATAAACTGAACTGTAGCAGAAATAAATAATTCGAACAGAACTTTAACAGAAAAAATAACGAGAACTGAACCGTATCAAAAATCAATAATTATAATTTAGAACTGAACAAACTGGCAGAATCCAACAATGAGAACTGAACTAACTCTTCAACAAAAGGCAATACTGAGAAATAAATAAAATGTAAAAGAAACCAATTTTCTCACACTAAATAAACTAACAGAAATTAATAATTTGAACTAAAAAAAACTCACAACAGAATGCAATAAAATCTGGACAAAACTGTTAACAAAAAACAATAATAAGAACTGAACAAACTGTAACAGAAACCAACTGAAGAAAGTGTAACAGAAATCAATAACGAAAATTGGACAAACTGTAACAGAAACCAATAATGAGAACTGAATAAACTGTAACAAACAAATAATGAGAGAGATGAACAAACGGTAACAGAAGTCAACAATGCACACTGAATAAATTATGACTGACAACAATCATAAGAATAAAAAAAAAACTGTAACAGAAATTAATAATGAAAACAGAACAAACCGTAACATAATCAATAATGAGAGAAGAACAAACTAACAGAACTAAATAATGAAAACTGTACAAACTGTACATATAAACTTATGAGGAATGAACAAACTGTAAAAGAAATAATGAGAACTGAACAGACTGTAGCAGAAACCAATGAGAACTAAATAAACTGTCACATAAACTAATGAGAACTGAACAAACTAACAGAAATCAATTAGAACTGAATAAATTGTAGCTGTACAAATTGTAACATAAACTCATAATGAGAAAGGAACAAACTGCAACAAAAATCAACAATTCTAACTTAATAAATTATAACGGATAACAATAACGATAACTGAACAAAGTGTGACATACACCAGAAATGCGAACTGAACAAACTATAGGCCTAACAGAAGTCAACAATGCAAACTGAACAAGCTGTAACATACACCAATAATGCGAACTCAACAAACAGTAACATACATCAATAATGAAAACAGAACAAACTGTAACATAAACTAATATTTTAAAGGAACAAACTCTAAACAAAAATCGGTAATTAGAATGGCCAAACTGCAACACAAATCAATAATGTGAAGTGACCAAAATGATAAGATAAACCAATAGTGCGAACTAAACAAACTGTAACGAAACCAATAATACAAACTTAACAAAAGGTAACAGAAATCAATAAGGAGATCTGAGAAAACATAAACTAGAGAGAAATGAACAAACTGTTAACAGAAATGAATGAGAACTGAACAAACTGTAAGAACAATCAATAATAAGAACAGAACGAACTGTAACTAAACTAGTGAAAAATGAACACATTATAAATAGAAACGAATGAGAACTGAACAAACTAATATAAACCAATAATGAGAACTGAACAAACTGTAACAGACGTCAATAATGAGAACGGAATACACTTTAACATATACTAATGAGAAAAGAAATCAACAATGAAAACTGAACAAACTGTAACTTAAACTAATAATGAGAAATGAACAAACTATAAACAGAAACAAATGAGAACTGAACAAACTGTAACATATACCAATAATGAGAACTGAGCAAACTGTAACATAAACTAATGAGGAATGAACAAACTGTAAACAGAAGCGAATGAGAACTAAAACTGTTGCAGAAACCAATAACAAGAATTGAACAAAGTGTGACATAAACTAATAATGAGAACCATACAAACTAACAAACTCATAATGAGAAAGGAACAAACTGGAACAAAAGTGAAAAATGCGAACTGAATAAATTATAACGAACAAAAACGAGAACTGAACAAATTGTAACATACATAAGAAATGCGAAATGAACAAACTATAGGCCTCACAACAGTCAACAATGCGAACTGCACAAGCTGCAACATACACCAATAATGTGAACTGAACAATCTGTAACATACATCCATAATGAAAACAGAACAAACTGTAACATAAACTAATATTTTTAAAGGAACAAACTGTAACAGAAATCGGTAATTAGAATTGCCAAACTGCACAAGAAATAAAAAACAAGAAATGAAAATAACTGTAACAGAAATCAATAATGAGAAGAAGTAAACAAACAGTAACAAGAATCAATAATGAGAGTTAAATAAAAACTAACAGAAACCAATATTGAGAATTGAACAACTGTAACATAAACCAGTAATATAAACTGAACAACCTATAAAACAAACCAATAGTGCAAACTAAACAAACTTTAACAAAAACAAATAATACAAACTTAACAAACGGTAACAGAAATCAACAAAAAGATCTGAGAAAACACAAACTGTAAACAGAAACGAATGAAAACTGTACAACCTAACTAAAACCAATAATGGAAACTGAACAAACTGTAACAGACGTCAATAATGAGAACTGAACAAACTGTAAAAAAAAAACCCAATAACGAGAACTGAACAAATGTAACGTAAACTAATAATGAGAAATTAACAACGTATAAACAGAAATGAATGAGAACTATAACAGAAATCAATACCGAGAACTGATCAATTGTAAAGTAAACTAATAATGAGAAATGAACAAATTGTAAGCAATAACTAACAAGAAATGAACAAACTGCAAACAGAAAGGAATGAGAACTAAACATTGAACTGTAGAAGAAAACAACAATGAGAAAATGAACACATTGTAACATAAAATAATGAAAAATTAACAAACAATAAACAGAAACGAATGATAACAGAACAAAACTGTAACAGAAACCAATAATCAGAACTGAACAAACTGTAACAGAAACCAATAATGTGAACTGAACAATTTGTAATGTAAACTAATAATGAGAAATGAATGAGAACTGAACAAACTGTAAGATAAACTAATAATGAGAACCAAACAAACTATAAAATAAACTTATAATGAGAAATGAACAAAATGTAACAGAAGTCAACAATGCGAACAGAATAAATTATAACGGACAGCAGTCACGAGAACTGAACACTGTAACATAAACCAGAAATGCCAACATAACAAACTATAGGCCTAACAGAAGTCAACAATGCGCACTGAACAACCTGTAACATGAACCAATGATGCGAACTGAACAAATTGTAACAGTTACAGACATCAATAATGAAAACTGAACAACTGTAACATAAACTAATATTGACAACAGTACAAAGTTTGGTTACGTGAACAGTACAAAATTTGGTAACGTGAACGGCCAAATTGCAACAGAAACCAAACAATGAGAACTGCACAAACTGTAACAGAATCCAATAATGAGAAGGGACTAAACACACTGTAAACCCCCCCCCCCCCCCAATAATGTAAACTGAACAAATTATAAAAGAAACTAATAATGCGAACTGAACAGACTGTAACATAAACTAATATTGACAACGGAACAAACGTTAACAGAAATCGGTAAACAGAACGGCCAAACTGGAACAGAAAAAAAGAGAACTAGCTGTATAAATTATAACAGAAACCAATAATGAGAAGATCTGAAGAAACTGTAACAGAAACCAATATTGAGAATTTAACAACTAACATAAACCAGTAATATAAATTGAACAACTTATAAAAGAAACCAATAATGCGAACTGAACAAACTAACAGAAAAAAGTGAACTGAACAAACTATAACAGAAAAGAAAACGGAACTGAACAAACTATAACAGAAACAAATAACGCGAACTGAACAAACCGTAACAGAAATCAACAAACTGTAATAGAAATTAACAAACTAGCAAAACAGTATAATGAAAAATGAACAAACTGTAAACAGAAATGAAACAGGAACGAACAAACTATAGCAAAAACCAACAATGAGGACTGCACAAATGATAACAGATACCAATAGTAACAGAAACCAACACAGAGAACTCAAGAAATGGTAACAAAAACCAATTATTAGAACTGAACACTGTAAAAGAATACAATTATAAAAACTGAAAAAACTCCAGTAGAACCCAGTAATCTGATCTGAACAAACACTTAACAAAAGCTATTAGAGATAACTGTAATAGAAAACAGTAATGAAACTGAACAAGACATTCAAATTGAACAAACGTAACAGAATGTTTAAGTCAAAAACAAACTGAAATGTAAGAGAAGACGATATGCACACATATAATATATATTAATAAGTAATATATATTAATAAGGTCTCACTGCACAGATGTCATATGCCATTGAAATCCACGTTAAATTGACCAACTTCAAATGCAGATTGGCAATAGAACGGGTTCTCGTTGGCACTGTCAACATACACCATTGCAAACATACATCGTATAAGCATTTACTTTAATTCCAAAATTGAGAACATTTTCATCTCAGTTTTTAGCTGTATAACCGCACCTGGCTGTAGTACCGGTCCGAACAGGTGGTCCAGGAACCCATTCACAACCACCGGCTCTTCCGCTATACACCTATGTCCCAAAAAGCCAATGCACAATGTTACAAAATAACATGGGCAAAATCCGACCAGAAGGCTTACCACCGAAAAAGATCTATTGTTTTAATTCTTCCCCAATTACTAGAAGTGAATATGTGAACCACAACATACGTCACAATTAAGAACTATTGTGCACTGTGATGGATGAACTCTCACTCGTAAGTGAACTGTGTAGTGATACCTAAGTAAAACAAACTAAAATAAAAATACCATATTCTGAAAAAGACAACAACAATAACAACAAAACATCAAATATAACGTGCAAGACCAGGAAATGTGAGATAAAAATGGGGGGGGGGGGGGATTTAAATTATTTCAACTACATTCTCGTCGAAAATTACTAAATAATTGAATTTTACTTGTAAAATGCAGAAAATTACATTCCAGGACATCTAGTTTTAAAAATATTACGAAAGAACGTACCTTGAGTCTGAACCTGCAAGGAACCTTCTTTTGCGCCCTCGATTTCAAGAACAAAGCAGGGCCATAGAAACCGGGGAAGTGGGTGGGAGGCATTTGAGGATGAGTGTTTTGTTTTTCTCAGGCAGTAAATCTTAAAGGGACATTCCTGAGTTTGCTGCAGTTTTTAAGATGTTATCGACTAACAGAGACTTTTAACGATTGTAATTACACATCTAATATATTTTTCTGCATAAAATATTAGTACCTGTATATTATACGTATTTCTGATCGTTCTAATATTTGTACTAGGTTAAATTTCATCTGATTTCCTAAAATATAGTTTTTTCGTACGTACGAAATTATTTGAAGACAAAATCCAGTTTGGGTTTCTTACAAATATTAAGACGACCAGAAACACATTGAATATATAGACACTAATACTCTAAACAAGGAAATGTATTTAATATGCAAGTTTAATCGTAGAACTATTTTATTAGTAGAAAACATCTTACCAATCTAATTAAAATTAGCTCCACAATTACATGTGGATCTAACACCAGCCAGTTGGAACTCATGTCCACCAATCAAAACCTTACTTGCAGAATCCTGCCAGTGATTTAAAAATAATTTCAAAACATTCCGAATTATCCTGAGGGTATACGACATGTTTCGTGTGAATTACGAATGTCTTAAAACATGTTTTATTTTATAATTGAAGACTGATAACCCACCCCCATCTTCATAAATCAAGGCTAATATTCGTTCCTCGTATTCAGCCTTGATACATGTCGTCAAGAAATCGTGCCACAAAATGCTTAAATTTCATTGGATGCGATGAGATCTGATTGCAACGAATCGCAACGCTCCTTATAGATTCCCTTGTTATTGTAAACAAAGATGGCAGCGTCAGCGTCCGTGGAAACGTGTCGTGTTTGTCACGATATGTTAAAAAAAAAGGTTTCGGCGGTTAATTTTTGATATTGCTTTCAAGATTGTCACATGTTACCGATGCTGTGATTGGTCAGCGATGTCATCGTGTAAGGGACATAATCGGTGTTACAAATTTTCTTCCAATAGAGGGCGCTAGTAGTGAATATCAGTAATCTTGACTACATGTATCAAGGCTGAATACGAGGAACGAATATTAGCCTTGATTTATGAAGATGAACCCACCCCGTACGTATTGGTATGGTTCGCTGTACTGCGGCCACTAAAATAGACTCGCCCGATATTTTTAGAATTTGTATGCTCCCAAATAACGTTATAAAAGGCGAAGTGTGATTGGTCAATATTTAAATTATTATTTACAGACGAAATGTTACCTGGATATTGGGGACTACGCAGTGTTGTTAGTTTTAAATCACTGGCAGGATTCTGCAAGTACGGTTTTGATTGGTGGACATGGGCTCCAACTGGCTGGTGTTAGATCCACATGTAATAGTGGATCTAATTTTAATTAGATTGACATCTTACAATGCAGCAAACTCAGGAATGTCCCTTTAAGGCAGAGATGAATTTTACTTGTAGAATGCAAGAAATTGCATTCCAGGACATCTAATTTTCAAAAGTTTAGGCCTATGCGGAAGCATCGCCCCCCCCCCCCCCCAGCCCCTTAGAAACTTTGCTTTGCGCCCTCGAACTATCAACACCCCCATGTCTACATGCTTCCACCGTGCCTGTTTCTACTCTATAGGCCTATAACTAAAGATAAAAATCTGATTCGTGCTCCCCACTAAAGATAGTGCACCCGTCCCCACCCCACTTCAGATAATGTTTCTACGGGCCCGAAAAGAAGAAGAAAAAATCAGAAACCAAAAGAAAAACTCACTGATCTTCCAAGCGGTTCCATTAACTCACCGTAATAATGATGTGACGTAAAATCATTGATGACGTCAACAACTCTGGTAGCCAAGGGGATCAGCAGCACCTTCTAATGAATTTCCTTTCCAACTATGATGTTGCAAATGTCCCTTAATTTTCACATCATTAGCATAGAAGGGGGGGGGGGGCGTGGAGGTGGGGGTGATTGTTGGGTGGACAAGCCCCCCTTTCCTGATCCAGTAGTAGCAGCGATGGTTTATATATATTTATATTTATATTTATATATGTGTGTGTGTTTTGGCACCTTCCTAAGCCACTGCACATGATCCTAAAAAGCTAGGAAAAAGACATCTTACTAAAATGTATTGCTAACACCAATGACCATAATAATAATAATAATAATAATAATAATAATACATTAAAAAAATGTGCTTTCTAAAGAAACGGTTGAGAAAACTGAAAAGATACTTAAACTTAAAATTATTAACCATTTAACAAATAAGATTGTAATACCAATGACTAAATAAACCTACTTTATATTTTAACAACACATTCATAACATTAAAACAAAACTACTCACAATTCTTCATACATCTGCTCCTACTGACAGACAGGTTTGAGTGCCGGTATCTACTGGTGGAATGTTTCTTTTATTCTCTCATAAGTAGATAGAGTAACACCAATGGCATACGAATTCAGCTTATATCTTCTACCATCTTCTGAATACGAAACATATTTACATGATTATTGTGTTAGTAATTCAGCCATCAGTACAAATTACATTAAAGTTATTCATATTTGTCTTCTGTTGTATATTTTAACTGTGCATGTTATGTATAGTGTTGTGCTAGGGGCAGGTATACACCAATGATAGAGAGAGAGAGAGAGAGAGAGAGAGAGAGAGAGAGAGAGAGAGAGAGAGAGAGAGAGAGAGGAGAGGGGAAAGACAGAGAGAGAGAGAGAGAGAGAGAGAGAGAGAGAGAGAGAGAGAGAGAGAGAGAGGAGAGAGGAGAGACAGAGACAGAGACAGAGAGAGAGAGAGAGAGAGAGAGAGAGAGAGAGAGAGAGAGAGAGAGAGAGAGAGAGAGAGAGACAGCCCTGGATCCGCGCCTGAACAGCATGTCAAATTGTGCGTGACTTTGAATTACTACAATATTGGCCTGCCCTGCAGTTAGCAGTTTTAGTGTTTAAATTCTGTATCCACCTAACCCCATTGACAACACTTCTGTTTTAACGTTCAACATGGATACGCAGATATCTTCACCTTGGTAAGATCAAATATATCCTCACGTTTTTACATAATGGGATATTTATTTAGTTCTGTAATTTATGAAATCAATTTAGATTGAATGATAGAAACAAACAAACATTAATTTTTAAAAAGTATTTTGTGTATCATTCAAATGATGAAGGCACTGTCTCGAGTTTCCCGACGCCATATAATCGTAATTAAAATGTGTTCAGTGCGTCGTTAAATAAAATATTTCTTTCTTTTAATCTTTCTCGAGTTTGTTGCCATTGTTAAGATGCTACTAACTAACAGAGACTAACTATCAACTACATTGTGTTATGTATAACATATCAGTGGCTGTATATTAAATGTGTTTATGATCGTCCGGGTGTTTATACTAGGTCAAACTTTGTTATTTTGTTTGTACGTATGAAATTATTTGGATACCAAATCCAGTTTGAGCTACTTACAAACATTAAGACGACCAGAAAAACATTGAATATACAGACACTGATATTGTAAACAAGAAATTTATTTAGATGTAATTTTAGTCGTTAAATTATTTTATTAGTAGAAAAACTCGGGACAGTCTCTTTAAGTATTGGCTATATCAGCTATATCCTTCTTTTAAGTAATATCTTCAGTTATATCCTTCTTTTAAGTAATATCTTCAGTTATATCCTTTTAAATAATATCTTCAGTTATATCCTTCTTTTAAGTAATATCTTCAGTTATATCCTTCTTTTAAGTAATATCATCAGCTATATCCTTCTTTTAAGTAATATCTTCAGTTATATCCTTCTTTTAAGTAATATCTTCAGTTATATCCTTATATCCTTTTAAATAATATCTTCAGTTATATCCTTCTTTTAAGTAATATCTTCAGCTATATCCTTCTTTTAAGTAATATCTTTAGTTATATCCTTCTTTTAAGTAATATCTTCAGTTATATCCTTATTTTAAATAATATCTTCAGTTATATCCTTCTTTTAAGTAATATCTTCAGTTATATCCTTCTTTTAAGTAATATATTCAGTTATATCCTTCTTTTACAAATCTGTGGTGCTCTCCATTAAAAAAAAGGCATGTATAAAGGCGACGCCACACGGTACGAGTGCCTCTTACGAGAATAACCGATTGCACAGCAACCAATGATTCGAATAAAATCGTAATGTTGGTCTTGTGGGTATTCCCGTACGAAGCAATCGTATTGTGTGGCGTCGCCTTAATACTCAGAGGTGGAAGTGGGGTGGTGGTAAAGGTTCCACACCACCAGTATCACTGTCAATAATCTGCTCTATGTGTTTAGGCAATGAATGAAAACACATTTTCGTTACAGTGGAAACGGGCAATATGGCAGCCGTATTACCGACTACACTAGATATATGACAAAATCCTGCAAATTGCGGGCCTTGGATGCAATTGTTGAAAGTCGAGGTAATGTCTCTAAAGTTAAGCTTGTTTATGGAAAATATTCAGTAATTAAATTCAATCTTTAAAATCATTTCATATGCTTTAATACCCATCTTCTGTCCTCTACAATTCTTTAGGCGTTTCACACCGACTCGCTTATGTTATCTTCCCATGTTTAAATGAGGTTGGATATTAACGGGTACTGAACGTTCAAGAGCCAATGTTAATCCGGTGGCTTAAGTCCAAATTTGGGCGATATTGTGACATGTTGGTCCAAAGCACCAACTTTGGCACAGTTGTACCCGAGGACCATACGATTGTTTTGAGAGGAGGCTACCCGATTTTAGAGGTCAAGTTCAAGGTCATGTCAATGTCAAAGGTCAGATTTAGACAAACTAAGTATCGAAATACCGCTGATTAAACAATGCTTGGGTGTCGTTAAACTAGCATTCCTTTCCTAAGTATCCATCTATTTACAATAATTAATTTAATATGTACATGTATTTATATCATGTTATTTTATTTTATTCAAAATTTTACACAAAAATAATTATTGTTTTATTAATGCTGTATTATTAAATGCAATTAATTATTAAAAATGCACAAAATTACTGTTTATATATTAATACAGCGCTCATCAAAGAAAACAGCATTTCCATGTCCGAAGGTTGTCCAAACCCAGAATGCGTTCCCATTGTAGACGCGTCGATCAAGCTGAGGTAATAAGTGTTGTGTAATTTTATTTGTTATATAGGTCGTCATGGAATTTCCAATAAATTACTGTCACACGCATCATCTGTAGTAGGACGATCCACCCGATGAACCTTATGCTGGTGTCAGACTACCAACTGTCATGACGGAGTTGGCCAACTCGGCGGTTACGTTGTAATATGTCCCACTCCCGACGGGTACACTCAGATTAACAATTAATCGGTCGTAGGTGTTGTATACGATGAGAATCGAGTTGTAAGAGTGCTCAGACTAGCAAGTGCTCGCTTCAGGTGCTTGTATCGTAGGATCGAACCATCTCGGTGGATCCATTCAACTGATTGATATTTTTCTCGTTCCAACCAGTGCACCACAACTGGTCAAAGGCCGTATTATGCGCTTTCCTGTTTGTGAGAAAATGCATATAAAAGATCCTTTGCTGCATTAGGAAAAATGTAGCAGGTTTCCTCTGATGACTACATATCAGAAGTACCAATAGTTTGACATCCAATAGCCGATGTTTAATTAATAAATGTGCTCTAGTGGTGTCGTTAAACAAAACAAACAAACTGTAGCAGTACGATTCAACCTTTCTACTTCGTCTACAGGAGATTTCCGGTTCATTCCTTAGCCTCATATGTCTCTGTACACGGCTGAGCTCAATATAATATATATCCAGACAATTATCATGTCGTGCACTCATGAATCACTGGGACCGGCCTCGGTGGCGTCGTGGCAGGCCATCGGTCTACAGGCTGGTAGGTACTGGGTTCGGATCCCAGTCGAGGCATGGGATTTTTAATCCAGATACTGACTCCAAACCCTGAGTGAGTGCTCCGCAAGGTTCAATGGGTAGGTGTAAACCACTTGCACCGACCAGTGATCCATAACTGGTTCAACAAAGGCCATGGTTTGTGCTATTCTGCCTGTGGGAAGCGCAAATAAAAGATTCCTTGCTGCTAATCGGAAAAGTAACCCATGTAGTGGCGACAGCGGGTTTCCACTAAAAATCTGTGTGGTCCTTAACCATATGTCTGACGCCATATAACCGTAAATAAAATGTGTTGAGTGCGTCGTTAAATAAAACATTTCTTTTTTTCTTTCTTTCTTTCATGAATCACTGACAAAACAATGGCGATACCAGGTGTTCGCGAAAGTTGAGCATATTCTGACCTACCGGTTCTTTCGTAACTCAACGAAACGTAGTCTGTTATTATGCAATTATTGATTAATATAATAACAACACAACAGCGCAAAGGCAAACTAAACATTTGAGCTAGATTTGATTTAGCCATATTAGTTACAAGTGATGATTCCTAAGCACAAGGAAACATATCGGCAAGCAACAGGATGCAGCTGGCTTCCATGGGACCATACTATCGATTTATTTTATCCCCAATATACCTTTTTTTTTCAATTTACTTTCAGATCTTCTTCAGATCCCTACAACTAACCCACAAACCCCGAGTTACTATTTTTAGCTCTACAGATAACACTCGGTTAAAATCGTAACTTGTTTTTCACTCGAAATGTGTACAGTGTTGCCAACTACAGAGTTCTTAACTAAGAAATATAATATTTATAATACTGAGTTCGCGTTTGGAGATCAGTTACACATGTGTGTACACATAATAATAATTTATTCGCCGAAACCTACATTATTAATAACATAAATATATATCACATAATTATACATACAAATAATACATTATCCATAGTCTATCATATAATTATACATACACATATGATACATTAACCATAATTCATCATATAGTTATATACTCTTTCAAAAAAGAAACGCATAGGCGAAATATTCATGGAATTATCTCTTTAATACAAAGTGGCATAATTTCGTTATTTATGATCGTATCACAGTCAAATTTGACATGAGTATGTGACAATGATCTTGCTATGGACAGTGGAGGCGTTTTTGTCTCCAAACAGCGTCGCACGAGGGCGTTGAAATCAGAACACTGCGCGACATCTCTTTGGCATAGACTGAATGAGTCTCTGAATCCGGGCACGTGGAATCCAAGCCCATTCTTCCTGCAGTACATGTGACAGTTGCGGAAGCGTCTGAGGCTCCGGGTCACGCTGGCGTACACGTCTGTGCAGTTCGTCCCATAGATGTTCAGTGGGTTTCAGATCTGGCGATCTTGATGGCCATGGCAGCACATTAATGTTCTCATTCTGTAGGAAATCCATTGTTACACGTGCTGTATGCGGCCTGGCATTGTCCTGCTGAAAGAGTTCTCTCATCCCGGTAGCGTACAGCTGCCAGGTTGCCTTGTACGAACACAAGTTTACTTCTGCCGGTGTATGAGATGGCTCCCCACATCATGACACTCCCTCCACCGAATCTATCAACTTGGGCGACGCAGTTGTTGGCAAAACGTTAATGGCGGCGTCTGTAAACACGTTGTCGTTCATCACGTCGCTGTAGAAGGAAACGTGACTCGTCGCTGAACCATACTCGCCGCCAGTTTCCCAAGTTCCACCCCTATACATTCGTTCACCAGCAAACACGTAAATGTCGATGTTGACGTCGCAGGACGAGACCAACATACGGTCTCCTAGCCCGTAAACCAGATTCTCTAAGTTGGTTCCGAATGGTTTGTGCAGACACCCTTCTCAAACCAGGTATGCGTCCAGCAGTGATCGTTGCTGTGGCAGTTCGGTGACGCAAGTGCAGAACCCGGATGTAGCGATCTTGTGCTGCAGTTGTTATGCGAGGTCTTCCACTTCTGGGCCGGTCTTCAGCTGATTGAAACTGCTGGTACCTGTCCCAGAGACGTGAAATGGTGCTCTGGTGCACGTTCATGTGGCGTGCGACTGCTGACTGCGATTCACGTAACTGGAGGCGGCCTATTGCAATGTTTCGATTCGGCAGGCTTAGTCTTGGCATCTTGTAACTCGTCTACATCGAAATGGAAATGAGGCATCATTGCGAGCATTGTAGCTTTAAATACCCATCACTACTCCAATCTTTTCCCCGAGTTTCATGTGCATTCACCAAAATCTGACCATTTCACGCCGATTTCCTGCAATTGTCGCACAACGTGCCACAAAGTGCGTTAAATTTGTTTTAGGGTGCATTTGGGCATGCTATCCCATTCCAGAAACAATAACAAACATGGTCATTCAGCAACATTGTACAAAACCCCCCCGATATTTTGTAAAATCAAACACTTTTCTTCTTTCCCTATCACCTATGCGTTTCTTTTTTGACAGAGTATATTCATCCCATAATAGTATATTGCAGTACATTGTGCAGAGTGATACGTAGATCTATTATAAATATAAATTATCTTTTCTCCGAGTTGTTGCTTCTAATAAATATTTACACAATGTTGTTAACTGCTTCAAGTTATTAATGGACAATAATTGTATACATTTAAATGAAGATGGTCGGATATAATAATAATATGGTTTAATATATCTGCCTCTCAGAGTACTATAAAATGGACAAACTAATATGAAGTGGAACTCATCTTCCACTGCATGCATGTTGCACAAATTATTGAGTCTTTCTGATCTTTCAGTATTATTATATCTGCCCGTTTCTATAGCAAGGCAGTGTGCAGATAGTCTATATTTACATAATATGTGGTTATACTTCGAAGCAATATATTTTTATACATAATACTGCAAACATAAATTATCAACAAGATATTTGTATATAAAACATTTTGAGGGTGTGTCAAGGATAGAATAAATGGATTGGGTGAATTGGTCTTTCATTCTCTGTTTAATTTCAGTTTGAAATATAACACTGTTATCAACTTTCTGGTTGTTCCAAATATTAGCATATCCAAGGCTACAGAGCAAATCAAGTACCTGACTCACCCAATTCACCGTGCTTGGTTTTCTTAAACAATTATCATATAATGTATGATAGAACTGATGTAAAATACAATTATCCGTTTCCAGTAATTTCAACCAATATTTAATAATACGTATATTTCTATGTATGTACAATGGTAATCCTCCTAATTCCCTGTATACCATCATATTAGTCGTACTCCTTTTCACACCTAATATTCTTTTACACCCTTGCATATGTACAGTTTCCACGTTATTGGCTTTGTTGGTTAAGAGAGCCTAAGCGAGCTTTGTGAATATCAGGGCCTTAGCTGGGGGGGGGGGGGGCAGGCAATAATCTTTTAAAACTTATTATTGATATTAACGTTTTAAGTATGTAACCTCCCTGAAATGGCTGCAAAATGGTATTTCAGAGCCTCTAGATTTCAAAATTTCCTGGTGGCATGCCCCTGGGCCCCTAGTGTCTTGCGCCTTTCATGATCATTCGTTCTAAGAAGCCCTCTGCCCCCACCCCCCAAAACACATATAAAATCCTAGCTGCGGCCCTGTAGTATAGGCCCCTGGGTACGATGCATAGCACTGGTAGTTTACTTAGCTAATACCTGGAGTACTTCACTGATTCCATTCTACTTCTTCTCACAGGGACGGAAGTATTTTGGAGGTAACCAAGGATGAGATGAAGGCCGCGCTACAGTACGGAGAAACTGCTGGGTATGACATCAGTTTAACAGCGCATATTACAAACAGACGAGTTTTAAATTCCTTAACTTTCGTAATCATAGAACATCGGTTCATATATTCATATTTATTTATATATTTATTTTGTTATTTTGTTTGTTTGTTTTCTGCATGTTTTTTTTCTCTTTTTTTTAAATAAATTAATTTATTTATTATTATTTGCTGGGGATTTATTATTTTTTTTTTTTTTTTTACTGCAACCTAGTTATTTTAGGCTGACAAAAAAACCTCGAATGTTCGTATATTATAGCTACATCACCGTTTTAATAGTGTGTTCAATTTTCTTTATATCACAATATTAAAGCATCAGTGTCTTCATAGGAAACCAACACTGAGGAAATGGCTGACGGAGTTCCAAAGACGCGTACACAATCCGCCGACAATGGACGAACGCGGTCTACCAAGCAGTATGGACCTCATCATAACGTCGGGGTGTTCGGAAAGCATAGATCAGGTTTGAATGACGAAAATATAAAATTTAATGAAAAGGCGAAATCTTTTGACTTGTTCTTGTACGTTTTGTCGGTGTCTTAGAAGAAAAGAAAGAAAGGATGCCCACTCAACACATTTTATATCCGGTTATATAAGAAACCCACTGCCGTCAAATTAGCAGCAAGGGATATTTCATTTTGCAGCATTCCACAGAAATGATAGTACATACCACGCCCTTTGATATACCAGTTATGGAGCACTGGCTAAAACGAGAAATTGAATTGCCCAAAGGTGACACAGAACAGCCCGTTTAAGAAAGGTTAAATTTAAAGTTTGTTTTGTTTAACGACCCCACTAGAGCACATTAATTTATTAATCATCGGCTATTGGATGTCAAACATTTGGTAATTTTGACATATAGTCTTAGACAGGAACCCGCTACATTTTCCCATTAGTAGCAAGGGATCTTTTATATGTACCACCTCACAGACAGAACAGCACACACCACGGCCTTTGATAAACCAGTCGTGTGCACTGGCTGGAACGAGAGATAGCCCAAATGGGCCTACTGACGGGAATCAGTCCCAGACAGACTGCGCATCAGGCAAGCGCTTTACCACTGGGTTACGTCTCGCCCTCAGCCCATTTAAGAAGACCGATATGTAAACGCCATTCTGTCTTAATTAATTAATTAATTAATTAATTAATTGATTCTTTCATGCTCCTGGTTTCCTTCATTTCTGAAGATTATGCCCCCCCCCCCCCCCCACCTCCACCCCCGTTGAAAGGCGCATTCATATAACTGGCCCCTCAAGTAATTTGGCATCTTCCGAAACTGCATTCTTAATTTAAACGCACAAAAATATTCTGTCGAAATAAAGACTGTCAAAATATGACAATTGTAATATTCTTGAGTGAATTATACAAAGATTATGTGTGACATCAAGTGGTAGTTATTTGTTATAAATAAATATAATAAGTGCATAAATAAAAAATATAAATGTTTTTAGCAAAAATTGCACTTGCAATATGAAAGAAAGAAAGAAATGACGCACTCAGCACATTTTATGTACGGTTATATGTCGTCAGACATATGGTTAAGGACCACACAGATATTGAGAGAGGAAATCGACTGTCGCCACTTCATGGGCTACTCTTTTCGATTAGCAGCATGGGATCTTTTATATGCACCATCCCACAGACAGGACAGCACATACCATGGCGGTTGTTACACCAGTTATGGAGCACTGGCTGGAACGAGAAATAGCCCAATGGGTAGACTGACGGGGATCGATCCTGGACCGACCGCGCATCAAGCGAACGCTTT
>NC_054704.1:95480681-95500681 GCF_016097555.1 Gigantopelta aegis | reverse complement strand
TTATCTTTTAAGCCATTTATGTATATTATGTGACATTTTGAAGGTGGATTATTAATCTTTTTTGCTTTTATTTTAGTGCCCGACTGGGTTATATCAGTGGTCCTAAACAGCTGCTGGACAAACTTGTCTTACACATGAGTTCTTCAACTTCAAGTGCCAGCTGCCTAGTACAGGTAGAAAAATCTTTAACTTAATTAATAAAATTTAGCTTTTGCTGCCAGTCTACAGATGCAGATGTTTAGTTTCAAGAGTGGATGGGTCAACATCCGGACCCTCCATCAGTTCTGTGAACTCGGCTCTGATGTGGGTCCCACAGGGCTAAACAGGGACTATCCTGAGATTTTAGCACTACCAAGACTACCAAAACAAACATCCTGATTTGTTCCTGTTTTCTGAAACACTATCTCCACTTACACCATCAACAAGGGCAGATCCAGTGTTTTTTGTCGAAGGGCAGGTAACTGGAGATGGAAAAGTACCGTGCTATTAATGCTTGATAAAATGATAATAAATTCGTTATACGCCAAGGCAATTAAAAAATCTACATCACTCATGAGAGGGTACACCACCTCGGGGACCCCTGCTTTGAATACAGTACTGTGTCAAAGTACAATTTCGAACATGCACCTTTAAGACTGGATTCATGCAATCTTAACTGCAAGTAAAGAGTTGGCTGAAACCACGATCTTACTACTGGTGTAACCAGGAAGGTATGGGGGTGGGGAATGCTCCAATAAAACCTCTTTTTTCTCTCTTCACTACCTGATACATTTATATGTCGCCCCATAACACGAATCATAGACAATGTACCCAATCTACCTCACCGCTACCTCCACATGAGGGTGCTCCCAGTATAAAATCCAGGTTATGCCCATGGACCACCTTACTCATTTTGTTCAAACAGTTGTCACAATAACACATGGACAACTTAAAACAGCATAATAATAGTCGCTGATAACAGTAAAGCCAACTGATCAATATACGTATATATTTATGTGTGATCAATATATACATTTATATTTATATGTGATACATACATACATGTATATTTATATGTGATACATATATACATGTATATTTATATGTGATATATATATATACATGTATATTTATGTGATAAATATATATATATATATGTATATTTATGTGTAATACAATGTGTAATACATATATATGTATATTTATGTGTGATAAATATATATATATATATATATATATATATTTTAACAATCCGTTTTCTTGTCCAGATATTTGTTCTCAAGCTTCTGGAATACCTCGGACATGATGGGTACTTGAGACACGGAGATGACGTCAGCAGTCTGTATCATAAGAACGCCATCAGTGCTCACGAGATCGCGAAAAAACACCTCGAAGGTAGTTTGTTATACACTGTGCTTCACTGAATGATGTAGTATGTTTGTTTTGTTTAACGACGCCACTAGAGCACAACAACTCGAAGGTAGTTTGTTATACACTGTGCTTCACTGCCTAAAGTAAAGTTTGTTTTGTTTAACGACGCCACTAGAGCACAACATCTCGAAGGTAGTTTGTTATACACTGTGCTTCACTGCCTAAAGTAAAGTTTGTTTTGTTTAACGACGCCACTAGACCACACCATCTCGAAGGTAGTTTGTTATACACTGTGCTTCACTGCCTAAAGTAAAGTTTGTTTTGTTTAACGACGCCACTAGAGCACAACAGCTCGAAGGTAGTTTGTTATACACTGTGCCTCACTGCCTAAAGTAAAGTTTGTTTTGTTTAACGACGCCACTGGAGCACAACAGCTCAAAGGTAGTTTGTTATACACTGTGCTTCACTGCCTAAAGTAAAGTTTGTTTTGTTTAACAACGCCACTAGAGCACACCATCTCGAAGGTAGTTTGTTATACACTGTGCTTCACTGCCTAAAGTAAAGTTTGTTTTGTTTAACGACGCCATTAGAGCACAACATCTCGAAGGTAGTTTGTTATACACTGTGCCTCACTGCCTAAAGTAAAGTTTGTTTTACGACGCCACTAGAGCACACCATCTCGAAGGTAGTTTGTTATACACTGTGCCTCATTGCCTAAAGTAAAGTTTGTTTTGTTTAACGACGCCACTAGAGCACAACATCTCGAAGGTAGTTTGTTATACACTGTGCCTCACTGCCTAAAGTAAAGTTTGTTTTGTTTAACGACGCCACTAGAGCACACCACCTCGAAGGTAGTTTGTTATACACTGTGCTTCACTGCCTAAAGTAAATCTTGTTTTGTTTAACGACGCCACTAGAGCACAACATCTCGAAGGTAGTTTGTTATACACTGTGCTTCACTGCCTAAAGTAAAGCTTGTTTTGTTTAACGACGCCACTAGAGCACAACATCTCGAAGGTAGTTTGTTATACACTGTGCCTCACTGCCTTAAGTAAAGTTTGTTTTGTTTAACGACGCCACTAGAGCATACCACCTCGAAGGTAGTTTGTTATACACTGTGCCTCACTGCCTAAAGTAAAGTTTGTTTTGTTTAACGACGCCACTAGAGCACACCATCTCGAAGGTAGTTTGTTTTACACTGTGCCTCACTGCCTTAAGTAAAGTTTGTTTTACGACGCCACTAGAGCACACCATCTCGAAGGTAGTTTGTTATACACTGTGCTTCACTGCATAAAGTAAAGTTTGTTTTGTTTAACGACGCCACTAGAGCACAACATCTCGAAGGTAGTTTGTTATACACTGTGCTTCACTGCCTAAAGTAAAGCTTGTTTTGTTTAACGACGCCACTAGAGCACAACATCTCGAAGGTAGTTTGTTATACACTGTGCTTCACTGCCTAAAGTAAAGCTTGTTTTGTTTAACGACGCCACTAGAGCACAACATCTCGAAGGTAGTTTGTTATACACTGTGCTTCACTGCCTAAAGTAAAGCTTGTTTTGTTTAACGACGCCACTAGAGCACAACATCTCGAAGGTGGTTTGTTATACACTGTGCCTCACTGCCTAAAGTAAAGTTTGTTTTGTTTAACGACGCCACTAGAGCACACCATCTCGAAGGTAGTTTGTTTTACACTGTGCCTCACTGCCTTAAGTAAAGTTTGTTTTACAACGCCACTAGAGCACACCATCTCGAAGGTAGTTTGTTATACACTGTGCTTCACTGCCTAAAGTAAAGCTTGTTTTGTTTAACGACGCCACTAGAGCACACCATCTCGAAGGTAGTTTGTTTTACACTGTGCCTCACTGCCTTAAGTAAAGTTTGTTTTACAACGCCACTAGAGCACACCATCTCGAAGGTAGTTTGTTATACACTGTGCTTCACTGCCTAAAGTAAAGCTTGTTTTGTTTAACGACGCCACTAGAGCACAACATCTCGAAGGTAGTTTGTTATACACTGTGCTTCACTGCATAAAGTAAAGTTTGTTTTGTTTAACGACGCCACTAGAGCACAACATCTCGAAGGTAGTTTGTTATACACTGTGCTTCACTGCCTAAAGTAAAGCTTGTTTTGTTTAACGACGCCACTAGAGCACAACATCTCGAAGGTAGTTTGTTATACACTGTGCTTCACTGCCTAAAGTAAAGCTTGTTTTGTTTAACGACGCCACTAGAGCACAACATCTCGAAGGTAGTTTGTTATACACTGTGCTTCACTGCCTAAAGCTTGTTTTGTTTAACCACGCCACTAGAGCACAACATCTCGAAGGTAGTTTGTTATACACTGTGCTTCACTGCCTAAAGTAAAGCTTGTTTTGTTTAACGACGCCACTAGAGCACATTGATTAATAAATCATCGCTTATTGTCTAACATTCGGCAATTCTGACACGCACTTTTCAGAGAAAACCCGCTAGATTTCTCTATTAGCAGCAAGGGATCTTTATATGCATTTTCCTCACAGACATGATACCACATACCACAACATTTGATATACTAGTTGTGGGATACTGGTTGGCACTGACTGCATTAATGTTGATTACTAAATACACTATGACGTGATACACACCTTTCTATCATTCTGTTGAAAATTACAAATGATTTCACTTTTTAAATCAGTGGTCAAGATGATTGCCAACATTTTGGTATGACGGACACATCACTTCCAGAACACTCGGTATCATTACTGGTTTCGGTGGTTCTTGTGTGCATGTATGTAGTAAGGGATTTTCCAAAACGTCCCAAAATATAGAGATACCATGTTCAGTGTTTTGTTATTTAGTTATACACACACTTATGAATTGTCTTTATTTCTTTAATCATCAAATTTAAAATATAATAATACCTATGATAAATGCATAGAGGAAATGTCTTCCTTCTACATTTCTTGATCAACTCCTATGGAAATTTCATACAATAACATGGTCGTTGGAAAATACCAACGACTGGAGGACCTATATATTAATTCGCTTTTCCACTAGGGAGATGTATAATCTTGGGGTGGGGCAGTGAAATAGACGTCTTGTCAGAAGTTTCATGAATCACATACATACCGGTATATATTAATTAACAAACACAGTCATGATCTCTCAATCTGATTAAAATTAGCTCTACTGGGTCTACCAGTAGATCTAATAGCATTGCGTGGACTCCCATGTCCAGTGACATTTCATCTATAAATAACAATTTAAATATCGACCAATTACACTTCGACTTTTATAGCGTTATTCGTGAGCATGCAAATTCTAAAAATATCGGGCTAGACTATTTATGCAATAGGCGAACTTGTTGGTCTGTTTCAACATTGAAAAAAACAGGGGAAAAAGTGCAGTACTAAACTCTGGATTGTATACTAGTATAAACAGATTTTATGGCTATACTATCACGGTTTATTTTCCGTCTTGAAACGAATTTTATATAAAATTTTATATTGCAATTAGTTTCCGGCATACTTCGTAATTCACCCAAATCATTTCGTATACACTCGGCATAATCCTGAATGTTTTCAAGTGCGAGTGCGAGTGCGAATAATTTTTACATGCTCATATACCACTAGAGTTTCGAGCATGTCCGTCCCGGGGCCTGTCTCTGGATAGCCAGGGACTTGTCCCGGGACAGAAAAAAATTAAGCGGACAATTTTGAAATTTACATCCCAAAATTAAATAGTGGGCCTTTAAAATTTTGATGCGCATCTCTAATTAATATAATTAATAAAGAAAATTCTACTCATTAAATTTGGTCGCTAAATTAGATTGGGTGGTCAAAAAGAAATTAGATAAGATCGGTGGTTTGACTCGGGATGGAGGGGGTGGGAGTAGAGTTGAAAATGGGCAGAATTTTGAAAATAGCAATTTAAAAAAAAGAGAAAAAAGTTACAAGCCAAAAATAAAAAGAATTGTCTGCTCGGTCGAATATTTATATAATTTGGAGCATTTTAGGACAGTCCAAAAATAAATAAGAGAAAGAAGAGAGGATCGGACTATTTAATAATATTAAAAACAAGAAAGTAATTTCGACAAACTTTTGAACAAAGGTCTAAAAGTTTAAAGTCCGATCTATATGTCCACGTGAGTGGCCTCGTTAAGGCCGTTAGGGTGCACAGCTTGTAGGGACGAGGTGGTTTGCATCCTGTCAAGAAAACCCCTAGATTGACAGTCAATAGACGTTGAAGGTGTAGTGCTGTGCTGAAATACAGACCTTGAGAAGCCGGATCCGTCTGAACGAGAGAGAGAATCAGACTAGGGTATAGTCCAGTCGTCATGGATAGGTATAGTGGTGCAGACGGGCTCGACTCCGGAGGATACGAGATGGTATCACAATAAAACAAAGTAAAGTCTAGAAAAGAGTAGTAGGGGCCAACCCCGCTTCCTATTTCTTCTTAGAGTGGGGCGGTCAATCTTCCATTGCTGCTAGGGCATGTAGAGACTAAACGCGAACAACCGTGGCGTTCTGCAGAATGGCCGTCATACGAGTCACGAAAAAAAAGAAGTCAACATAGTCAGACGGAGAAATGACGTGGAGGCAAGGAATCTCGCTAAAAAGAATCCAACCTGGTGGTGCAGACTGTCGAAACGAGAAACGTTCCAGCGTTCAATCAGTTCCAATGGCCGCATACATCCCAATAGAAAACTTCACTTCGCTGACAAAAACAACGAAGTAAAGGATCCCCAAGTCGAGCCGCGAAAGCACGTGCAGTGTGCACACGCAAAACAAACACGTCTTACCGCGTCGAGCTGCAGACTGAGAATGAATGTTTTCAAATTCTTTTCAAATTACTGGCATGATTTTGCAAGTAAAGTTTTGATTGGTCAAATGAAAGGTCAACTGGACATGATCTCCAACGAGCTGCTGTTAGATACACATGTAATAGTGGAACTAATTTTAATTAGATTGATGATCTCTCGAATGTTTTAGTCCAATTAAGTCCAATCACGCGTTTTTGTGATTTTATGTTTTAGAAATGCCATATTCTCCACAGGTCTTGCCGAGTGGTCTATGCCAGACGGTGGAATATTTATCTGGCTTCGAATTCTAGGAATCCAGGACTGTTCTAGAATAATAGCCAACACAGCAGAGAAAGGTGTTGCAATCCTTGGTGGATCTGCACTTACGCCAGATAAAAGAAAATCAAACTGTCTACGGATTTCCTTCTCAGATCAGTCGAAAGAAAATTTTGAAAAGGTAGGTTTATTATTTTAGTGAAATATATTACTGTTGGATACGCTTTTATGTGAAGAAAACGCTACCCATCCTCGTCTCATAAAAATAGCAAAAATGTCCGTTTTAGTTTAAAGTAACCTTTTTGTGTAAATGGAGCAGACCATTTATTATTGTACTAAAAATATTTACCGCCCCCCACCCCTCCCCCAAGCTAAGTAAAATACTGACTAGAGTGTTAATTTATCCCCAATACTTAGTTATGCTTGCATTTTTATAGATATTTCTAATCAGCGAGATAGAAACCAGGCATGGCGGAAGCAAATCAACATTGGAGGGGGAGGGAGCTGACAGATCGAGGGTGCAAAACAAAGTTTCTAGGAGGGGGGGGGGGTTCGGGGGTATGCTCCCCATAAAAGTTTGAAAACTACAAATAAAATTAATCTATGCCTTACGATATGATTCTGAATTATTGGAAGGGGACTAGAGCTCCCAGTCTCTCCCCTGCTCCGCCGTGCTTGCTGTTTGACGAAGCGATCTTAGCGCTAAAACCTCTTTAAGTGCATAGCTACTTTACGCACTTAAGGTGATCTCAGCGCTAAAACCGCTTCGGGACGCAGGACCTCAAACTTGTTTCGTTTATTTAAAATATCTTCGCTTGGCTCCCCTTGTCTCCCACTCCGCCATAACAACACCATACCTTCAGTCCAGTATCATATGCCTTGTAACCAAATAAGAATGGTACAAAAAGTTTTTGCCTATCCTTATTTTATTTCAACTTATTTTCGTGCTTATATCCAATTATGGTCCAATCACGCTGTCCTGGGCACACATCTCGGCTATCTGAACTGTCTGTCCATAACAGTGGGTTTGTTGTTAGTGGTTAGTGAGAGAGAAGAGGGTGTAGTGGTCTTACACCTACCCACTGAGTTGTTAAAACTCGCTCTGGCTGGGAGCCGGTACCGGGTTGCGAACCCTGTACCTACCAGCCTGTTGTCCGATGGCTTAACCACGACACCACTGAGGCCGGTTGTCTATCCTCCAATGAGAGTACTGAATTCGCCAGCTGTTTCCCATAAATAATTAATTTAAAACAATCGATCGTCAGATTTTGTGTACATTTATATCTTATATTTCTCTGAGTCATCTAAAAACAAACCCATTTTCGCGTAATATAAAACAAAGTACTGGGTTCACCATCTTCTTCTTTTAATCTTAAAGGGAATCGGTGATCGGTTTTTATCACCAAATGTATATGCTCTTTCTCACGTCTAAACTATGAACATATTGGAAGAAACCCGAAACATGATAACATCCATCACCTCCTAATATGAATCTGAACGACAAAACCGTTATCTGCGATCAAAACCGTATCTCTGCACAATGCAGAGTCGAATGGACATTTGGCAAAATAGTGATACCACAAATATCTATCTAGTGCTGGCCTCCGTCATGAGTAATAAAACCGTTATATTTATACTGATGTATTGCTGCTTTAGGATCAATTCCTGGATCCATTTGGCTTTTTCTCTTTCCAGTCTCTGTCCCACGACTATAATCAAAATTCGTGGCATGTTCTGTCGTTAATCTTACGTTCCTTTCCTTCACATTCCCATATACAAAATAACAAGGATTGCAGTTTCTTTCCCCTTATATTTAAGTAATAAAAGATAAATAACAGGGTCTGTAAGTATTTGGCGACAAAATTGCAGTGCCAGGTTCTCGTTAATTGTGCTGTCAGTTACGTCAATGTTAATATTCGTTATTATAAGTTGTACGTCAATATTACTATTCGTTATTATAAGTTGTACTGTAATAATGCGGCTTTATTTTTGCTCTCATGTGTGTGTTTTATTTTCAGGGTTTTGCTATCTTAGCTTCAGCAATAAAAGAAGAACATGATCGCATGAAGTGAAGATATTCCTGTGACACGTTTAAAGAAAGTTTGTGCTATCCTAGAAACACTTATCAACCCACGGTGATCCGAGGCAAAGCACTCGCAATCGCTCGCCAGAATATATATATATATATATATATATATATATATATATATATATATATATATTGTATTTTTAATTTTTTTTATTTGATTTTGTATTTGTTGTTTTTGTTGATTTTTGTGCGATTTGTTTTCGTATTTTATTGGTTTTGATTTTGTTTTGAGTTTTTTCTTGTTATTTGTTTTTGTTTTATTTTTTAGGTTTTTGGTTTGTTAGTTAGTTGCAGTTTGTTTTGTTTTGTTTTTGCATGCGCCTATAATATAATACAGGATGGAAACCAATCAAATTGTTCTCGGATTCTCGCCCTCCTGAACACGTTATCGAATAAAATTAGATCTTACTTCCATCCCACCATGCTCTCCAATTGAAGATCTGACATGAACCAACGGCACTTCGTCTTCAGGTGATCTTACGTCACAAATATGATATTTGTTCATTATATTCCATTATAAACAACAGAAAGGCTTCAAAGCAATCCAATTTTTTTTTTTTATATTGATGAAATGAAAGCATTTGACAGAGTTAACAGATCTGGTATAAGCACCAAACATTGGGAGTAAATGGTAACTTTTTATATGGCTGTTAAATCTTTGTATGAACATAACCGCTGAAGGGTGTGTGTAAATGGTTTTCCTACTGAAGAATTTCGTTGTTAATAACGGTGTTAAACAGAGTTGTGCGTTATCACCAACATTGTTCTCGATTTGTATTAATGATTTGGTTGACGAAATGAATAGCCTCAGCTGTGACATTGCTACTGATGGTTCGATGTTGAGTTTACTTCTGTATGCCGATGATATTGCCCTCATCGCACCGGATGAACATTCTTTACAACGTATGTTAAGCTGCGTGGCTAATTGGTGTAAACGTGGCTTTTACAGATACAGTAAAGTACTCTTATAACGAACAGCAAGGGACCAGACACATCGGTTCGTTATAGCAATAGTTCGTTATACACATTTGCGGAAGTTAGCCGTTTTCATTCATGAAGTCGGCCATTTTGGATTTTTAAAATTTAAATACAAAAGTTAGTGGGGTTTTAAAAAATATTTCATTTATTATCAACAATATCAGTACAGTCGTTTTGGATGCATTGCCGTAAATGCTACTGACTGATAAGATACAAATAGATAAAAGAAATTATGATCGGTTCACTGTATATACACTAATTTACACTGAAATTCACAATTTTTATAAACAAACTGGTTCGTTTTAACAGTTAATTCGCTATACATAGTTCGTTCTATACATTAAAATTTATTAGCCGATAACCCCGTTAAATAGTGGTATTTGTAAATGTTGTAACAAAAATATTATAGAAGATGAATTTCATTTTTTTTTATCACGTGTAATTTCTATTCAGATTTAAGAATGAAGTTATGGGGTCCAGCCTCTATAATAAGGCCTAACTTTCTATACAGATTTAAGAATGAAGTTATGGGGTCCAGCCTCTATAATAAGGCCTAACTTTCTATTCAGATTTAAGAATGAAGTTATGGGGTCCAGCCTCTATAATAAGGCCTAACTTTCTATACAGATTTAAGAATGAAGTTATGGGGTCCAGCCTCTATAATAAGGCCTAACTTTCTATACAGATTTAAGAATGAAGTTATGGGGTCCAGCCTCTATAATAAGGCCTAACTTTCTATACAGATTTAAGAATGAAGTTATGGGGTCCAGCCTCTATAATAAGGCCTAACTTTCTATTCAGATTTAAGAATGAAGTTATGGGGTCCAGCCTCTATAATAAGGCCTAACTTTCTATACAGATTTAAGAATGAAGTCATGGGGTCCAGCCTCTATAATAAGGCCTAACTTTCTATTCAGATTTAAGAATGAAGTTATGGGGTCCAGCCTCTATAATAAGGCCTAACTTTCTTGAATTATTACCTATGGACCAGTTTAAATCACTTCTGTGTTCTGCCAACTTGGTTAAACCGTTGGCCGCTACTCTTTTAACCATATTCATGAGAGAAAAAACCTTAGTATATAGCAATTTTATGATTGCTTTTATTGAATAACTCAATCAAATTTAGCATCAGTATTATATTTTATAATAAAAATATTAAATTGTTTTACTTAGATAATGTGCTTTTAAATATTTTAGAATTTTAAATGTTTTGAGTGTCTTGTAGGCAATTTGACCGGATCTTGTACTGTGTAACCTCTGTATACATATATTTATATTACATGATTTATGTACAGCATGTGACACTATAATAAAATAATTTTCTTCTCTTTTTCATCTGTATTCCGAATGCGTCACAGTTTGTTTAGCGCTGTCAGATTTACACCAGCTGAGTTTAATGGGTCGAATGCAATGCTACGTGGACACAGAACAACACTAGCCTTAATTAGATTTACTGACTGATACCTGGAATAGGACTGATAATTAAAATCTAATTTCGCTTAGATTGCCGCGGATAATCACAAAGACTCGTATAGTGGAAGTATCATCTCTCACTTAAAAAGTACACTGTTTCTAAAACTTATGTGAACCAATTAAGGACTGTTACAAAAAGAAACAACCCTGTCAACATGAGAATGGATCAAGTGCTGATGTGATTCATTGGATTACAAAAATAAAAATCTTTATGTAAATAATTTAGAAAACCCCCACCCAGCAACATAAAGGGAAAGTAACAAAGACCAACTGCGATATTGATCTTCTAAACTGCTATGATTATATTTCACCAATGTGATTTTTGTTCTGTTGTTAACATGTTAATAAATATAAAACCAATTTTGTGTACATGTATCGCAGGAAATATCCTGTATGGAACGTGTGTTTTAAGCTGTGTTATTAATTAAAGTTTTAGTGCTTGATGAGCAAAAGAAACAAAGTCAACGAGTTCATTATTTATTATTTATAAGCACAAAGTGCCAGGCCGTTAAAAATGCCACATTACCTTTTAATAAACACGGCTTAGTAAACATCGATAAATAATATACATATATTTGTACAGCAAAATCATTTATCTTGTACACATGATCTACATTTGAAATACAGTTATAATTAAATATATTACTACCTCACGTACATTCACACGAATATTAATCACATTTTAATAACTACCTTCCGTTCTGGATCTGATAACTTTACTGCATTCGAATCTTACAATGAGCGACAGATATGACACTAACAACAATCTCTGTAAATTAATTGGCTCCCGGTTCTAATTCGCCAGCGTCCGCAATAACTCGTTGGAAAAATATTGAAAAATAATAGAAAGCAGTAAACAGGTGCGCCACAAAAGAAAAACTGATTGTAATAATGAGAAACTACGATAGTGATCTTGTAAACTGTTGTATAAAAGAGAAGGGCGGCTGCAGGTGTAATATAAACACACGTGTACATGTGAGAGATTTCACTCATTCTAGAGACGAGCTGTAAAACGTTTGACGAGAAATACGGAACATTTGGCGAAGATTTACTTCATACAGGATGAATAAGTTAATACTGGTTTTTTTGTTTGCTCTGCTTGTTGTCGCTGCAACAACAGAAAACGATGGTAAGTTACAAACTGTAAAATACAAATTGATAAGTTACAAATTGTAAATACAAAGTGTATTTGTATATATACATGTATAACGAATATAATAGATTAGTTGTTTAACGACACCCCAGCACGAAAAATACATCGGCTATGGTAAATGCAAACATTAAGTGCATGTATAAACATACATGGGGATAAACACCAGGGACTTAGGGACCGAGGGGGGAGGGGGGCATATGTCCCCTACTTGAGGCCCAAACCATTTAGGGCCGAATTCACTAATCCTTTTTAAGCATTATAAATGTATGTAGTTACGCGTTATGCTATGCACTTTCTCGCAGACAGGACAGGACATACCACGGCCTTTGATGTAACAGTCTTGGTGCACTGTTGGGGACGGAGGAAAACCCAAGCACCATAGGCAAGCGATCTGCCGACTGAGCTAGATCTATCCCGCTCCTGCCCATTCTTAAAATACCACTCACTGTGTACATTATAAGAGAGCAGGTTTCTTCTCTAGTTATCAGAACGAAGTTTAGCAGTTACAATAATTAATTTTCGACACAAAACAGCCGAGGCGCGTGTATAAGAGTTTGTGTTGGAGCGGGTCTGGACTGGAGAACAAAGTTTATACGGGGGTCGAATCATGCTCCTCCGGAAAATATATTTAAAACCAGAAAGAATTTGCTCTAGCAGGAAGGGAATTCGACCCCAAAAAACCCTCCCCTGCACCCGCGCCGTTGATTACTAGTAACCAATGTGCTAGGATATCTGTTCTCAAACATTTCTTTCTTTTTATCAATTAGTCCGAAGTCAAAATCTAATTTTGTGCCTTTTTTTTGTGTACTATTGACATGAGAACGCACTATCCCACTAAAGATGCTTGTAATATTTCAAGAGTGTACAAAACCTGTTCAAAATAGCGATTTCGGCAAAAATATATCTATCAGTCTATTAACTGGAACTAGAATCACAAAACCGTAAAACCAGCTTGTGTCAGTTCGGGTTTGGAGATGGCTCGTTCACACACACACACACACACACACACACACACACACTATAGCAATTCGTATTCAGAACACAACATTAGTCGCGTTCAAGACGTTATACATGATTGTTTGGCCAAATGATCCGAGCTTTTGTTGAAGCAGAATATTGTTGCCGCAAAGACGGAATAGACAGTCCGGAAAAAAAGTTTTTATTTTTGTTATTTTGTTATTTTGTTATTTTAAATTTTTTAATTGTTTTTTATTTAATATAATGTTTACTATTTTATTTAATATAATGTTTACTATTTTATTTAATATAATGTACACCTTGACTGCAATGAAGTACAAAACACATCAGCATCAGCATCATCGTCGTCGTCATCGTCATCGTCATTGTCGTCGTTTTTTATCATCATCCTTATCACAATCATTGAATCATCACCACAACCACTATCACCAGTCATCAACATCATTATTATCATCTGCACAATTATCATTATCGGCATCATCTCATTTTTCTGTTACTATTTTTGTTTCCAGGTAAGATCGACGTCCGTGATGACGATTGCGATGACGAGGAGTTACTGTCGTGTCTCCTTGACAACCCGAAATGTTGCGAGAACCAGTGCCAACAAGCCTGTAAAGATTTCCAGGAAAGCGAAGAGGACTAAATTTTTGACATTTTTGAAATGTAGAAAACTGACAATTAATATCTCGAAAATGAGGAACCCTTCACGGCAATAAATGAGTATTCGCTAGTAGTATTAGGGCCTGTATAGCCCCATGACCTACTTTCCGTGACCTTGACCTACTTTCCGTGACCTTGATGACATCACGTGACCTCGTCCTACTGGCCCTGACCTACTTAGACCGGCCCATGACCTACTTAGGCCGGCACGAAAGAGTATAAAAAGGCTAGATACGGTTTCATTGTCATTCGCTCGCCGAAAACGACCAGATATACGTTCGTATTACTAGAGAACAGACGTGTTTTATGATTCTGACATTATTGTGTCTTGTTGCACTCTATCTGGAACGAAGAAGATGGCATCGGGATATTCGAGCAGTGTTAGTAGCAGTAGCGACGAGGACGACGTCTTGGTCTGCAAATGTTCAGAAAGACATACGATCAAAAGAGTGGCTACCAAACCAGATGAGAAGAAGAGTACTCATTGTGTGGATCAAGCGGATGCTACACGCAAAATTGGGGATAGAATTGAAGATGGCGAACTCGTGGATGAACCCACAGATCAGACGGATGCTGCCTGTGACACAGACGCTGCCTGGGATGAGGAAGACTGCTATTCGAGACGTTACTTGTTCTGTCATCGTCCTGAAATGAGACATTTCTATGCCCGGATGCTAACATTTGGGTGGTGGCCCATACAATTACGCCAGAAACCAAAAGAACTTGCCAAGGCCGGTTTCTACTACACGGGAGACCACGATGCCGTCGTCTGTTACTGTTGTGGACCGATGGCAGAGAATGGACGACCCAGTGATGGAACATTACAGACTCTCTCCAAGATGTCCTTATGTGAACAACCTGTTCAGACATTAAATGTTTTAGACACTTGTGTGCTATGTTATCATGTTGTATGTTGTGAATAAAACCGTGAATAACAGGTTTTGCTTTCTTATTTAGGTACTGGGTCCATGAGTGTGTCTCTGGACGTGTCCCTATGGTAGTAACACTGGTAAAGGGTAATATTTTGGTAACGATTATTTTTGGGAGCTCGCACGATGAGATTTGTGCTTGGGAGGAGGGACACTGGTCATACGTATCACACACATTCAAACATTCCTGTACCATATCTTTATGCGTCATAAGGTATATAAGTAAAATAGTTTTGGAAAACTCGTCATTTGAGGTAGAACTTTCAGAGGAGCAACATGTCAGACCAGTACAAGTTATATGTACCCGACGTGGATAAGTGGACCCGTTTCTATAAACTGCAGGCACACGGTAAACTTCAACCTCACTTCGAAATTCAACGTGGTGGGGAAAGTCAGATCATGTACAGTGTGGATCGATGTCTAGAACTCTACGATCCCACGTGGAAAAAAGAAAAAGAGGAACAAAACAAGTCCCCGACACCCAAAGTCGTCATGGTCTCCCCAACACAACAAGTGGTAGAGCAAGCCAAAGCCGATCTGAAACGGAAACAACAACAACAACAACAAAGTGGTACGGGTTGGAAAGCCCCGAAACTGCAGAAGCATTTCTAAATAAGCTATAAAAGGAACTATGTGGGTCAGATATCGTCATTTCATTTAGAGTCGTCATGCAGAGCACATGTTCAGAATGTGGTTTCACATTCTCGAGGAGAGACGCCATGTTAAGACATTTTCAACAAAAACATGCTAAAGGTCTACCACCACCACCACCACCACAGCAGCAGCCACCACCACCACCACCACCACCACCACCACAGCAGCAGCCACCACCACCACCACCACCACCACTACCACAGCAGCAGCCACCACCACCACCATCACCACCACAGCAGCCACCACCACCACCACCACCACCACAGCAGCCACCACCACCACCACCACAGCAGCAGCCACCACCACCACCACCACCACCACCACCGCCACCACAGCAGCCACCACCACCACCACCACCACCACCACCACCACAGCAGCAGCAGCATCCCCTAAGATTGCTACATCCCTTCACCATGATCGTGTCGGGACCCACGTCGTGTGGAAAGACATTTTTGGTATACAAATTGTTGAGAGATGGTAAAATCCAGCCGCCTCCCCAGCGCGTCATCTGGCTCTACAAACGATGGCAACCCCTCTATGATATGATCAAAAAGGTTGCTCGAGTGAAATTTGTTCAAGGTATACCTGAGAATTTGGAAAAGGATCGTTATTTGGATCCCAGAGTCAGAAATCTCATCGTGTTGGACGACCTGATGTGTATGGCTAATAAAGACTCAAGGATCACCGACCTGTTCACAGAAGGAAGTCATCACAGAAACGTATCCGTCATCGCTATCAACCAGAACCTGTATCACAGCAAGGACCCGACACAGAGAAGAAACTGCCATTATCTAGCGCTGTTCAACAACCCCATCGACAAGCAGCAAGTTCTGACTTTGGCACGGCAGATGTATCCGGAAAACACTCGTCATTTCATGCATCAGTTTGAGGAAGCTACCCACAGGCCCTACGGACATCTCTTGGTGGACTTGAAACCGACCACACCCGAACATTGGCGTCTTCGGCCTAATGGTTTAGAGACGGGGCCGTCCGAATGGTATAAAAGCACGAACGTAACGGCGAATGTCTCAGAAGAGTTGCAGCCACCGACGAAGAAAGAGCTCTACATGCAAATCATGCAAAGAAACGCATTCAAGAGAAAACTACCAGGCATACCCGCCTACGAAAGTGACGACGAAGAAGATGATGAGGTAGAACCATATCTGAAAAAAGTCAAGAGGATGCAGTCTTGCGATACGTGTGGTCTGGTCTTTAAAGACGGAAGCGACTTGCAGCGACACGTGAAAACGTGCGAAAAGGGAAATGAAAAAGAAGAAGAGCCGTCGCCCGACCTGGAAAACGAAGGCATTCGTCTCATGGTGGAACGTGAATTCGACATCAATCATGACTATATCGAAAGCAAGAGGAAACGCTACGAAGAAAAAAACATGTCCCAAGATGCCATTGAAAGAAACATGAAGACATTGCAATGGAAGTTATTTAAAGACACGTACTCTCGCTTTCTGACCTATATGCATTACTTTGACAAAGGTCCCAACACCAGAAATTTTTTACAGTTTGTGAATCCAGACAAAGATGTGAGACCACAGATTCGTTCTAAATTAAATCAGTATCGTTCATGGATCGGCGAATATTTGGATGAACAAGACGACGACGATACCGACGATGAGGAGGACGACGATGATGAAGAGAAATGAACACTCATATTATTCACATGTCGCCCTTAAGGCCTCTCGATGTAACCCAGTGTGTGTCCATTTTATATATGTGTCAGTGATTTGTAATTTAGAAATAAATGAAAAACCAAAACATTGCGTTTGTTTTTTGTGTTTTTTACTCTATGACTAGATTTGTGATTGGATATTACTACCGCTACTTTATAGTAGCAAGAGCTGTGTGTACAAGACAGAACATACCACGATCTTTGATATACCAGACATAATACACTAGTTGGCTATAGCTTAATGGGCCACCGACGGGGATCGATCCTAGATCGACCACTGTATTTACCCATTTGGTAATTAAAAAGCCCTGTAAAAAGGCTTGTACTCTAGGGAAATACTTGTGCTTAAAATGCAGCTAAAAGATCATAGTTTAGGTCGGAGCGTTCAGTTGCAGTCACGCGTTCTTTCTTCAAAGCAATGGGCTGGGGATCTTTCTCACACACACACACACACACACACACACACACACACACACACACACACACACACACACACACATTCCTTTCTTTTCCTTAACAAATATTCCTTTCTTCTCCTTAACAAATATGAAGTGACGAAATAGGTCAGTTCATAATAATCTTGTGAATGCGCTAGCGCGGGAGACATAGTGGGACGACAATTCTATTTTACACCTATTTAAATCATTTCTTATTTCACGTCTTTAAGAATGTAACTTCTAGTTCAGTATTGCCACCAACAATAAAGTAGGATACCACCGCTTCCCGGATGTAAACAGTGATAACCATTCATCATTCAGTGCGCTAAAATTAAACACACTACCTCGCGTCGGGCCGAATCCTTAGAAGTGGTAGGTTAACGACACCACTAGAGCACATCGATTTATGAATCATTGACTATTGGATGTGAAACATACTTTTGGACAGTTTTAGAATTTCCCCACATTAGATATGAACGACGTAGCCTCAGCGCTGGACGCGAAGTCGTTCGCACTTGACTACTAAACGCATGTTAACAAAACCTGTCATTTAAACCGTTATATGTGTGAGCGGCGAAGCGCGGAATAAAGTGACGAAATAGGTTAGTTAATAATAATCTTGTGAATGCGCTATCAGATAGCGTAGAACGAGAATTCTATTTTACACCATTTAAATCATTTCTTATTTCACGTCTTTAAGAATGTAACTTCTAGTTCAGTATTGCCACCAACAATAAAATAGGATACCACCGCTTCCCGGATGTAAGCAGTGATAACCATTCATCATTCAGTGCGCTAAAATTAAACACACTACCTGGCATCGGGCCGAGTCCTTAGATGTGGTAGGTTAACGACACCACTAGAGCACCTTGATTTATGAATCATTGTCTATTGGATGTGAAACATACTTTTGGACAGTTTTAGAGAGGAAACCCGCTACAGTTTCCCATTAGTAGCAAGGGATCCTACACTTCCCACAGACAGGATAGCACGGGCGTTGCTAAGTACGACGGGTCGGGGCCGGGCTAAATAGGTCAGGACTAGACTAAGTAGGTCAGGGGCCGGTCTAAGTAGGTCAGGACCGGGTCAGTAGGGCGTTGCACACGGCACAGTAGGCCAGTCTAAGTAGGTCAGGGCCAGTAGGACGAGGTCACGTGACGTCATCAAGGTCACGGAAAGTAGGTCAAGGTCACGGAAAGTAGGTCATGGGGCTATACAGGCCCTAATACTACTTTCGCTAAAATATTGAGGCTGGTGTTATTTTGGAAAATTAAAAACTGAAAATAATTGTTTTAAAGTTTGTTGTTTTTAACGACACCATTAGAGCACATTGGTTGTCCCCAGAAATATTTGGCAGTGTCAGGGTTGAGGTGCCTTGAGCTCACTGACGTACACATATTTTAATTATATTTCATATATATATATATATATATATATATATATATATATATATATATATATATATATACACTGTATATACAGACTATTTACATGTACACAATGTTCATGTTTAAAACATATACTGCATTCAAAAAACTCTCTCATCCACTCACCTACTCACACACACCCCCCCCCCCCCCCCCCCCCCCCCCCACACACACACAAATATCCATGTACATCAGTTTTCATACATGTCGGTAATTAGTATTAATTATTTCTGGGAGCAAGAAAGAAGAGAAAGAAGAGAAAGAAGAAAGGGGGAAAAACGAAATATCAGAAGTAAAAGAAAAGAATAACTGGTTGCAAATTTTATCTTTTAATGTTTGTCTCTAAGCCAGTATGTTAGACTACAGTTGAAAAATGTCTTCCAATATGTTTCAAAATATTCGTATTCCCAGTTTTTACGCAGAATACACCATTGAATTTCTAATTTGTTTTTAATTGTCCGTTGTAATGATCGTAAGTTCAATTTTTGTTTTTGCATTTTTATAGAATAAATATAATATTTTATATTAATAATCATCCAATTTACTACACTGCTGTTTTGTTCATTAGGCAAACTTAAGATAACTATATGTTTATCAAAAGTAATATGTTCACCCACAATATTTGTTATCCAATTTGCAATAGATTTCCATAGTTTTTTTTAACAAAATGACAATCATAGAATAAGTGTTCCATTGTCTCTGGCAGCAGATTGCAGAAAGTACATTTATTGGTATCTATATAGTGAATAGTATTTTGTATTTCCCTTTGAAGGAGAGAACAATACAGTGCACACGTGCACTTTTTTCTGTTTCTTCTCTCAATAGAATAAACGCAGCCATTTTAGTTTTGCAGCGTTCAGCTTACGGCGGCGATAGTAGTAACTAAGGTTGCTCCTGACCTATTGTTAATTTTCACCGTAACTTACGACGATAGTAAGCTACGCCGCTTCGTGGAACGGGTTGGCCATCGTAGGAAAAAGTTACCGTCGCGATAGTAGGTACTTACGACGATAGTAGTGCTAAGATCGCTTCGTGGAACGGGCCCCAGACAGGAATTTGAAAGTCACGAGTTTCCTTTGATTTAAACACATTTACCAAACTGCTAAACCCTTTTTTATCTTGGCATATTTTTA
>NC_054704.1:95474356-95480481 GCF_016097555.1 Gigantopelta aegis | reverse complement strand
CCGACTCAAACATACTTTATTTTGAAATCTAAACAACGTGTATGACTGGCATAGTGTACGGGCTCCCATTTTTGTAGGGGGGGGGGGGGGGGGGGGGGGGCAACCTGGCTTTTGCCCGAATGACACGAAAATGCCCGAATATTAGCATGATTACCAAATAGCTACATAGGGTTGCAAACGAATCACTACACATTTTAACATGGATTACAACTAATTTTGAGGGTAGAATGATGGAAATAAATGGTAAAAAGGTCTAAGGTTGGCACCTTTTACCCGAATATCTGTATAATGTTTGCCCGAATTTGAGACTTTTGCTCCAGCACTAGGAGGCAGTTGCCCCCCCCCCCCCCCCCCCCCCGTCTCGTACGCTTATAATGACTGGCACCTTCTGAATTTGGCGTACAATACTTCTAATTTCGAACTTGACATGGCAACCTTAATACTGACAAAAATGTTCGTACTCCCGTTACAAAATATCAAACCAAAAAGCTTTTCCAATTCGTGCCTTTCTCTACCCTAAATGCTAGCGCCATGTTTAAAAAAACCCGAAAGAAACTACAGGTCATCTTAGACGACCAATCAGAAGTGGATCGGAAGTTGCTTCTGACTGGTCCGTTATTTAAGATCGTTATTTATACTTAGACTTAGTGTTGGGAATTCCATCATCGATCACCGGTTATAATCGGTTTGCACCAACCGATCAACTTTCGATTACACGATCAGTTAGAATTATATGAACATGAGAAGGATTTGAATAATAAGGGTCATGTACCTATTGCAGTGTTCACACAGAATCTGGACCCTACACATGGTACATTTTACCGTTAATAACTATTTAACATATCTTTTTATTTATGTAGACATGAAAATAAACACTAACCCCAACATATTTAAATCCATTATAGCATCTAAATTGGGGGTACAATTACAGTTAACATTTTCCCACAAAATAATAAAATATAAATCGATCATCAAATCGGTAGAGCCAAACCGACCAATTTTCGATTATAATCGATGTTTGGAACATCACTAGTTAAACTGATTTTGGAAGCCAGTATATCACATATGTAAGATCACATTTAAATTACGATGAATAAGATGTAAGTTCGATTATAATCGATGTTTGGAACATCACTAGTTAAACTGATTTTGGAAGCCAGTATATCACATATGTAAGATCACATTTAAATTACGATGAATAAGATGTAAGTTCGATTATAATCGATGTTTGGAACATCACTAGTTAAACTGATTCTGAAAGCCAGTATATCACATATGTAAGATCACATTTAAATTACGATGAATAAGATGTAAGTTCGATTAAATTACGATGAATAAGATGTAAGTTCAATTAAATTCGACGGTGTAGTATTTAAGACATCAGACTTAATACTCGTAGGCAGTGGATCGCATCCAGGTACCGACTCCCACCCAAAGCGAGTTTTTAATAACTCATCACAGAGGTATAAGACCACAATCCCGACTTCTCTCTCACTAACCACTAACCAGTCAGCTGAGATGTGTGCCCAGGAAAGTGTGCTTGAACCTTAATAGGATTATAAGCACAAATATAAGTAATAAGGAAATGAAGATGCACCTTGTCCATCTGGTCATCGGCGACTATGGAGTAAGCTGCTCTGATGTAACTGGAAAGCGTCTGGTCAAAACAGAAACAAAACCCGGCATTGAATACTGCCCCGTGTTTTGCAGCCTTCTCCGTCACCTTGGAGCTGTCTTTTATGTTTAGGAGCTTTATCCACAGAAACATTCCACCGGTAGGCATTACCCATTCGGCCAGACCTGAAAACATATATAATGAATTCAGGTATACATCGTCAGCGCAACAAATGGTCCGTGTCTACACTTCAAGTTAAGTTCAACTATTTTATATGGTTGTGCAGAAAGTCATCTTGACATGACTTCATATTGTTCTTAATGCAGTACAGCGATTAGAGTTCTTCCATCACCTAGTACTGAACGTGAATTCATCTGTGGACGTAGCAGGGAGAAAGAGAGAGAGAGAGAGAGAGAGAGAGAGAGAGAGAGAGAGAGAGAGAGAGAGAGAGAGAGAGAGAGAGAGAGAGAGAGAGAATGAATGGTGGGAGGAGGGGGACACCGCCTCCAGTCACACAAGTTACTGCTACCAAACAGTAGCCCAGAAAGACAGATATTTGGATGATTCGATGACTAAAGTTTTATGCTCTTGTACGTCATTTGGTAGCATATACATATTTTGTATTATAAGCATAGGGATTTCGTACCTTTAAGATGCTTTTCGGCCATCTGATTGGCCATGCTAGCTCTTCTTTGATAGAAGTCACGAACGTTCTCTACATGCTTTATGAAACCATCATGTCCCATGCGCTGGATCGTCTGGAAGACAACCGCCTGAAGAGATAAAAAGTAAATGTTTTAGCACAATATTTATTAAAGTCTTATAGTACGTCAATGATTGATCAACAGACAGAGACGATAATTAAGAGAATAGGTCCACCTTGGGGGTTCGATCCTACCACTCGCGAATCTCTGGTGAGCACTACCAGCAGTGGAACCTATAAGTAGATACCATCACAGCAATGTATTACCATCATAATTTACATTCCTTGTCAAATGTGCTGTTGAAAAGTATAGATGCAGATGAATTAACAGATAGGGTAATTTTCCGTGTCAGCAGTTTTTGACGCGGCGAGGGCGAGGAATCACAGAAAACAAATGTATAAAAAAGGTTGATTCTATGGTTACCAATAGCAGTGTTTCCGCGATACGTTAACTATTATCATTGTTATCACCATTATCATCACAATCGTCATTTCCGTCGTCTTAATCGTTACACATGACGATGACAACGATGGCGACGATGATGATGATAGTGATCATCTACATCCCGCCATCCATACAATACAACAATATCTAGCCGGAGATGACTCTATATTACTTTCCAAATTGGTTTACTGCCCCCACTCCTCTACGTAGTTCTTTAGACTAGGCGTGTCCCTCAAATCATTTGATCCTAAATTCAGTACACTGTACTACATGTATAGGTACTAGGCGTGTCCCTCAAATCACTTGATCCTAAATTCAGTACACTGTACTACATGTATAGGTACTAGGCGTGTCCCTCAAATCACTTGATCCTAAATTCAGTACACTGTACTACATGTATAGGTACTAGGCGTGTCCCTCAAATCACTTGATCCTAAATTCAGTACACTGTACTACATGTATAGGTACTAGGCGTGTCCCTCAAATCACTTGATCCTAAATTCAGTACACTGTACTACATGTATAGGTACTAGGCGTGTCCCTCAAATCATTTGATCCTAAATTCAGTACACTGTACTACATGTATAGGTACTAGGCGTGTCCCTCAAATCACTTGATCCTAAATTCAGTACACTGTACTACATGTATAGGTACTAGGCGTGTCCCTCAAATCACTTGATCCTAAATTCAGTACACTGTACTACATGTATAGGTACTAGGCGTGTCCCTCAAATCACTTGATCCTAAATTCAGTACACTGTACTACATGTATAGGTACTAGGCGTGTCCCTCGAATCACTTGATCCTAAATTCAGTACACTGTACTACATGTATAGGTACTAGGCGTGTCCCTCGAATCACTTGATCCTAAATTCAGTACACTGTACTACATGTATAGGTACTAGGCGTGTCCCTCGAATCACTTGATCCTAAATTCAGTACACTGTACTACATGTATAGGTACTAGGCGTGTCCCTCGAATCACTTGATCCTAAATTCAGTACACTGTACTACTAGGTACTACATGTATAGGTACTAGGCGTGTCCCTCGAATCACTTGATCCTAAATTCAGTACACTGTACTACATGTATAGGTACTAGGCGTGTCCCTCAAATCACTTGATCCTAAATTCAGTACACTGTACTACATGTATAGGTACTAGGCGTGTCCCTCGAATCACTTGATCCTAAATTCAGTACACTGTACTACATGTATAGGTACTAGGCGTGTCCCTCGAATCACTTGATCCTAAATTCAGTACACTGTACTACATGTATAGGTACTAGGCGTGTCCCTAATCACTTGATCCTAAAGTCAGTACACTGTACTACATGTATAGGTACTAGGCGTGTCCCTCGAATCACTTGATCCTAAATTCAGTACACTGTACTACATGTATAGGTACTAGGCGTGTCCCTCGAATCACTTGATCCTAAATTCAGTACACTGTACTACATGTATAGGTACTAGGCGTGTCCCTCGAATCACTTGATCCTAAATTCAGTACACTGTACTACATGTATAGGTACTAGGCGTGTCCCTCGAATCACTTGATCCTAAATTCAGTACACTGTACTACATGTATAGGTACTAGGCGTGTCCCTCGAATCACTTGATCCTAAATTCAGTACACTGTACTACATGTATAGGTACTAGGCGTGTCCCTCAAATCACTTGATCCTAAATTCAGTACACTGTACTGTACTACATGTATAGGTACTAGGCGTGTCCCTCGAATCACTTGATCCTAAATTCAGTACACTGTACTACATGTATAGGTACTAGGCGTGTCCCTCGAATCACTTGATCCTAAATTCAGTACACTGTACTACATGTATAGGTACTAGGCGTGTCCCTCGAATCACTTGATCCTAAATTCAGTACACTGTACTACATGTATAGGTACTAGGCGTGTCCCTCGAATCACTTGATCCTAAATTCAGTACACTGTACTACATGTATAGGTACTAGGCGTGTCCCTCGAATCACTTGATCCTAAATTCAGTACTACTGTACTACATGTATAGGTACTAGGCGTGTCCCTCGAATCACTTGATCCTAAATTCAGTACACTGTACTACATGTATAGGTACTAGGCGTGTCCCTCGAATCACTTGATCCTAAATTCAGTACACTGTACTACATGTATAGGTACTAGGCGTGTCCCTCGAATCACTTGATCCTAAATTCAGTACACTGTACTACATGTATAGGTACTAGGCGTGTCCCTCGAATCACTTGATCCTAAATTCAGTACACTGTACTACATGTATAGGTACTAGGCGTGTCCCTCGAATCACTTGATCCTAAATTCAGTACACTGTACTACATGTATAGGTACTAGGCGTGTCCCTCGAATCACTTGATCCTAAATTCAGTACACTGTACTACATGTATAGGTACTAGGCGTGTCCCTCGAATCACTTGATCCTAAATTCAGTACACTGTACTACATGTATAGGTACTAGGCGTGTCCCTCGAATCACTTGATCCTAAATTCAGTACACTGTACTACATGTATAGGTACTAGGCGTGTCCCTCGAATCACTTGATCCTAAATTCAGTACACTGTACTACATGTATAGGTACTAGGCGTGTCCCTCGAATCACTTGATCCTAAATTCAGTACACTGTACTACATGTATAGGTACTAGGCGTGTCCCTCGAATCACTTGATCCTAAATTCAGTACACTGTACTACATGTATAGGTACTAGGCGTGTCCCTCGAATCACTTGATCCTAAATTCAGTACACTGTACTACATGTATAGGTACTAGGCGTGTCCCTCGAATCACTTGATCCTAAATTCAGTACACTGTACTACATGTATAGGTACTAGGCGTGTCCCTCGAATCACTTGATCCTAAATTCAGTACACTGTACTACATGTATAGGTACTAGGCGTGTCCCTCGAATCACTTGATCCTAAATTCAGTACACTGTACTACATGTATAGGTACTAGGCGTGTCCCTCGAATCACTTGATCCTAAATTCAGTACACTGTACTACATGTATAGGTACTAGGCGTGTCCCTCGAATCACTTGATCCTAAATTCAGTACACTGTACTACATGTATAGGTACTAGGCGTGTCCCTCGAATCACTTGATCCTAAATTCAGTACACTGTACTACATGTATAGGTACTAGGCGTGTCCCTCGAATCACTTGATCCTAAATTCAGTACACTGTACTACATGTATAGGTACTAGGCGTGTCCCTCGAATCACTTGATCCTAAATTCAGTACACTGTACTACATGTATAGGTACTAGGCGTGTCCCTCGAATCACTTGATCCTAAATTCAGTACACTGTACTACATGTATAGGTACTAGGCGTGTCCCTCGAATCACTTGATCC
>NC_054704.1:95441856-95471856 GCF_016097555.1 Gigantopelta aegis | reverse complement strand
GTAGTAGTAGTAGTAGGAGCAGTAATAGTAGTAGTAGGAGGAGGAGGAGGAGCAGTAGTAGTAGTAGTAGTAGTAGTAGTAGTAGTAGCAGCAGTAGTAGTAGTAGTAGTAGTAGTAGTAGTAGTAGTAGTAGTAGTAGTAGTAGTAGTAGTAGTAGTAGTAGTAGTAGTAGTAGTAGTAGTAGTAGTAGTAGTAGCAGTAGTAGTAGTAGTAGTAGCAGGAGCAGTAGTAGTAGTAGTAGGATGAGGAGCAGCAGTAGTAGGAGTAGTAGTAGGAGCAGTAGTAGTAGTAGTAGTAGTAGGAGCAGTAGTAGTAGTAGTAGGAGATATAGTAGTGGTAGTAGTAGTAGTAGTAGTAGTAGGAGGAGGAGGAGGAGGAGCAGCAGCAGCAGTAGTAGTAGTAGGAGCAGCAATAGTAGTAGTAGTAGGAGCAGCAGTAGTAGTAGTAGTAGGAGGAGGAGCAGCAGCAGTAGTAGTAGTAGTAGTAGTAGTAGAAGCAGTAGTAGTAATAGTAGTAATAATAGTAGTAGTAGGAGGAGCAGTAGTAGTAGTAGTAGGAGTAGTAGTAGTAGTAGTAGTAGGAGTAGTAGGAGCAGTAGTAGTAGTAGTAGGAGCAGCAGTAGTAGTAGTAGTAGGAGCAGCAGCAGCAGTAGTAGTAGTAGAAGCAGTAGTAGTAATAGTAGTAATAATAGTAGTAGTAGGAGGAGCAGTAGTAGTAGTAGGAGTAGTAGTAGTAGGAGGAGGAGCAGCAGTAGTAGTAGTAGGAGGAGGAGCAGTAGTAGTAGTAGTAGTAACAGTAGCAGTAGTAGTAGTAGTAGTAACAGTAGTAGTAGTAGTAGTAGTAGTAGTAGTAGTAGTAGTAGTAGTAGTAGTAGTAGTAGTAGTAGTAGTAGTAGTAGTAGTAGTAGTAGTAGTAGTAGTAGTAGTAGTAGTAGTAGTAGTAGTAGTAGTAGTAGTAGTAGTAGTAGTAGGAGGAGTAGTAGTAGTAGGAGTAGTAGTAGTAGTAGTAGTAGTAGTAGTAGTAGTAGTAGCAGTAGCAGTAGTAGTAGTAGTAGTAGTAGTAGTAGTAGTAGTAGTAGCAGTAGTAGTAGTAGTAGTAGTAGTAGTAGTAGTAGTAGTAGTAGTAGTAGTAGTAGTAGTAGAGTAGTAGTAGTAGTAGTAGTAGTAGTAGTAGTAGTAGTAGTAGTAGTAGTAGTAGTAGTAGTAGTAGTAGTAGTAGTAGTAGTAGTAGTAGTAGTAGTAGTAGTAGTAGTAGGAGTAGTAGTAGTAGTAGTAGTAGTAGTAGTAGGAGTAGGAGCAGCAGTAGTAGTAGTAGTAGTAGTAGTAGTAGTAGTAGTAGCAGTAGTAGTAGTAGTAGTAGTAGTAGCAGTAGTAGTAGTAGTAGGAGGAGGTAGTAGTAGTAGTAGTAGGAGTAGGAGGAGCAGTAGTAGTAGTAGTAGTAGTAGTAGTAGTAGTAGTAGTAGTAGTAGTAGTAGTAGTAGTAGTAGTAGTAGTAGTAGTATAGTAGTAGTAGTAGTAGTAGTAGTAGTAGTAGTAGTAGTAGTAGTAGTAGTAGTAGTAGCAGTAGTAGTAGTAGTATAGTAGTAGTAGTAGTAGTAGTAGTAGTAAGTAGTAGTAGTAGGAGCAGTAGTAGTAGTAGTAGTAGTAGTAGTAGTAGTAGTAGTAGTAGTAGTAGAACAGTAGTAGTAATAGTAGTAGTAGTAGTAGTAGTAGTAGTAGTAGTAGTAGTAGTAGTAGTAGTAGTAGTAGTAGTAGTAGTAGTAGTAGTAGTAGTAGTAGTAGTAGTAGCAGCAGCAGCAGCAGCAGTAGTAGTAGTAGTAGTAGTAGTAGAAGCAGTAGTAGTAGTAATAGTACCACCCTCTCCCCCGGTAAACCGACGTACCCTGCTGATATAACCTTGGAAAACGAGTCCAGTCTAACTACTCGGCCATCCACGTCAAGAGACAGGAAGGTTGGAACCTTTGTCTGAAAACAACAAGAAACATGTCAGCCATCGGTCTTAAGACGGGTAGATACTGGGTTCGCATCCCACTACAAGCACTCACCGAAAATTAGTTTAAACAAACCAACCCGGACATGCAAGTCCTCTTCACACTCACTAACCACCAACAACTAAATTTCAGGGACAGACAGACCAGACAGCTGAGGTACATGCCATGGTCTGCGTGCTTGAACCCGTAATCGGATATAAAGAGAATTATTGGTTACTGTTTTAAGATATTGTCAAATTTCAAACATTTACAAACTTTGCAGTTGGTTTAAGTCCAGTTTATTTGGTGCCCAGGAACCTTTTCGAGAGTATATATACTGTCTCGAAAGTGACTTTATTAAACCATCTACATATTTGGTCATATCTTACTAGTTATCTTCTTTTTTTTAAATATGTAACTGAATTATGCCTTCGTAGTCATAATTTACAAGAAAAACAAAGTTAATATGTTAAAAAACAAAACAAAACAACAACAACAACCTACTTATTAATAATGTATAGTAACGAACGCTACTTAAAGAGGAACGTACATACAGTGTATAGTTCAATTCAGGTAATATGTGTGTCCCTGCCTTTAGTAGAACAACTGTCGTGTGACATTGTCTTTCAAGTTCTTGAGGGTCGAGATTTAGCTGACTTGGTAGAGCACTCGCCCAAAGTGTTTGCGTCGTAGGATCGAATCTATAGGTTGAAGCATGAGTTCGACCATACGCCGCCCCCCTTTCAATGGTTAGGGATAGTTTTAAGGTTTGGGTTAGTCTTAGTGCCTTTGATATAGAGAGGGTACGGGTCGAACTCTTTCCTATGTTGAATCCATTTTTAATTGTGTTTTATCACGTTCAAACCAGTGCTCCACGACTGATATCTATCGTAGTATGTACTGTCCTGTCTGTGAGAAAGGGCATACAAATTATCTCTAGTGGTGTAGTTAAATAAAACAAACTTTAAATGTGCATCAAAAGAAGTCTAACCGTGTTGAACTGCAGCATGTAGTATGGGTCATCTTCAACAATCAGTATGTTGTACATATGTGCTATTTTATAGATCTCGCGTTTTCTCGCTAGTGACCACGTGATTGCAGTTGGGTTGCTGGCGGAAGTGACGCAGTACAAGACCTGAGGGCGCTTCCCGTTTGTCTTTTCATTCCAGGTTGATAAGATCTTTTCCAGCATGGAAGGGATCATTCCTTGGTCGTCTGAAACTACTGCTACTGCTCTAGCTCCGAGTGGAACGATCTGTTAGGGAATATGGACAACCCAATCAACATAAGCATCAAAACAATATCGAATTTTAAAAATATAAAAAAAGAAGACAACATATATGCCCATTACTAATCTTATATCAGCATATCCAATAATGTACCTCTGCACAAGACTTATTCCATAAACATGACAGAGCCATCAGGGTAAGCAACCACGACTCACTGTTAGGCGTTTCGTCTACAGAAGAGAGCTGTTCTTAATCACGCTTTATGGTTTCAGTTCTGTCGGTGAGACGACTGCCACTTTTATAGTGCGCGCCAGTACAGTCTCCAAAACCTTTCTATAATCCGACTGCATCAAAAGTGTACCGATGGACTGGCACTAAATAATGCTAAAACTCATATAGATATGTTAAACCATACCAATTCTCATAACATTATTTTTGTTTACAATTTAAAAAAAATTTCTCAACAAATTGCTATCAAACTATAGATTAAACATCTTCCGTAAACAAAAGACGTCTAAATGCGTATGCGGAAGTGCGTAAAATGGTATTCCAAGCAAGGAACTATAAGTATTTGATAGGAATATTCCACAAATGATTTACAGGAAGAAAATGCTATAACAAATGAAGATCAATATAAAAAAAACCAACACAATAAAACCCTCTACACAACAACAAAAACACCTATAAATGTATTCTGACAAAGGCAGAATAAATACTGGAATTGAATTTTATTTTATTTAGAAAAAAAAAATTATTAAAAAAAATTAAATAAAAGAAACAGCTCCACAATAAACTGAAACAGCTCCACAATAAACTGTATCTTCAACCTTATTGACTGATAAATGCGATATAAATAATATATACTTACAGTACTAAAGAGAAGAGGGAAAGTGTATTCCTCGGTCAGGACCGCATCCCCACTGTTAAGAGTGGCAGTCATAACCTACACAAAACAAACATCATCCAGAAAATATCAAGGAAGTATTAAAAAAAACCCTATAAAAATTTAAATGGTGATAGGTACTACCCATATATTCTGCATCAGCATGCCAATGAAACGGCTTGCAGTAGTAGATCCAGTACTGTTTGTGAAAGAGGATCCAGCCTAAAACTTGGTTTCCTTAAAGTCTTTAACATGTCGTAGACGATCCGCAGATATTCTGTTACTATACATTTTAACACAGACCGTCAGTGACTATGTTCCTGTAAAATATGTCGTTAGTCTACGAAGATTTGTGACAGTCTACGGGCCGAACATCTGCAACATGTTACAAATGTTTATGGAAACCAGGCTTAACAGCTGATCAAGACACAGCTGAGCGAAGAAGACGCGAACAAAGTCGTCAAAAAGCCAAATATAACAGGTGCGTGTTCAGAAATTTTAGAGGTGGGTGGGGGGATGGATAGACTGTGGCGATCTAAGTTTATAGGTGGGGGTCGAGTCATGCTTCCCCGGAATATATATTGGGGGAAAAAAGGAGAAAATTTGCTTTACAACGGAGGGGTTTCGATCCCACCCCCACAACCCTGCACACGCACCTGTATAAAGTTATAGTTTGCAATATGAAGCAGTTGAATGCTAGGATGTGCTGGAGACTAAATGTATGATTTTGGATATTCTAACCACTCCCCACTCCCTCGCCCCATTAAAACTGTTCCAGGTGTGATCACATTATGAAATGTAGGGCAGGGAGGCACTTATTGTTTAAATACCCAACGCCCACAAACTAAAATGTTTTGTAAAGCACGTAAGGATAGAGGGAAAGATATGTTCCGACAATTCATAATTGGGAATTTCCCGCCTAAATTATTTATTAACTGTTGCAAGAGGGTCTGCATGAAGCAATTTAAATGAATGTTGTATATTAGTGTTTTCGTCGTGAGCGGGAGGGAGGGGTGAGAGGGTCCGGACCCCCCCCCCATCCCCCCATTCCCCTGGCCCCGCGCTTGGCTAACAGTAGCTACACACAACCATAAATCCTTGTAGTTAAACCTTGAAAATTCCTTCTGAACATCCTGTGTTGATAATAACATCAAGACTGCTGGGTCGTCTGCTATCGTCCAGTGTCGGTGGGTTGTGCAGTTGACGCTGTAGCTTAATCAGCCATTTTCTGAACTCGGGGTCACTGAAAGGAAATCGGAATATTTTGTTTAGGTTTTTTTCCATGAATCGTTAGAACTAGGAATTCACACAACCACAGACCACTCCCTAATTTTGTGCTCCCGCGTCACACCAAAACGAAATCTCAAAACTTTACAGAAGTTGTCCTCACCCACCCCCGAAACATAAAACCCGTGTGTGTCCAGGAAACAGTGCATAACTTGACTAGTTTCCCTCTTGATTTTTAACGTTAGGCGCACATACCAATTTAGCAGACGATCGCCAGGATTAAGCCCCCTGAACACGAACTGGTAAAGTGGCTGTTGGTTGTTTAAAAGAAAAGTTTATAGGACTATTTGATTAACTATCTTTTCCCTACCGCCCAGCACACTGTGTATAACAGTCTGCCATGATTATTGCAATACTTTATCTATGTTTAATACAGGGCGGGTTTCGTAGGAGGAAGAGGATAGGGATTCACGATATGTCATGTCATGTCATGTCATAGGGTTTTACGTGCACATTCAGAACAAGCTGTTGTAGCGCACGCATGTCGTGGGCACAAGAGCCGGCCTTGGCCGGCTCCTCCGTCCATGGTGGGGGGAGGGGAGAGGAGGGACCGCCTGCACTAGCAGGTGCAAGGGAGCACCAGCAGCAGGCGGGTGTGGGTGCAATCTAATTAAAATGAGCTCCAACTGGCTGTCTTTAGATCCACATGTAATAGTGGAGCTAATTTTAATTAGATTGATTAGCTCCACTATTACATGTGGATCTAACAGCAGCCAGTTGTAGCTCATGTCCACCAATCAAAACCTTACTTGCAGAATCATGCCAGTGATTTGAAAATAATTTGAAAATATTCCGAATTATTCTGAGGGTATACGATATGTTTCATGTGAATTACGAATGCCTTATTTATACCAGTAGAACTAATGTCCAGGAAACATTTCGTCTGTAAATAATAATTTAAATATTGACCAATCACACTTCGCCTTTTATAACGTTATTTGGGAGAATACAAATTCTAAAAATATCGGACGAGTCTATTTTAGTGGCCGCAATACAGCGAACCATACCAATACGTACGGGATAGGTTATCAGTCTTCAATTTTACATTAAAAATTATTTATTTATTTATAATAAAAAAACCTAAATCAGTCTTCAGTTTTACATTACAAATTATTTATTTTATAAAATAAAACATGTTTTAAGACATTCGTAATTCACACAAAACATGTCGTATACCCTCAGGATAATTCGGAATGTTTTAAAATTATTTTTAAATCACTGGCATGATTCTGCAAGTAAGGTTTTGATTGGTGGACATGAGCTACAACTGGCTGCTGTTAGATCCACATGTAATAGTGGAGCTAATTTTAATTAGATTGGTGGTGGTGGTGGTGGTGCTATGGAATTTGAATGGAGCAGTTAAATGCCAAAGAGAAAAGGGTGCGCAATTTTGATTGAGGGAATTTGGCGCAGTTTTGAACGGTCGGTCGAAAGGTAAATGGTCGAGCTAATATAGGTTTTGATATTATTGAATCGAGAGTAGCTCGTTAATTTTAGAGGGATGTTTCTTTTTATTCCCCTCAAAACTATATTGTGTTAGATCCGCCCTTTAGACTTACCCAGCAGAAGAACCATATTGCATAGCCGCTTCCATCGTGATTCCTGCTAGATGCAGTTTGCCGCCATCCCTGTAAGTAATACATGTTATGAGCATGGACGTACTTAAAAGAGAGAGAGAGAGAGAGAGAGAGAGAGAGAGAGAGAGAGAGAGAGAGAGAGAGAGAGAGCGAGCGAGCGCAAAGGACAGATGTTCCCCAACAAAAAATCTCAAATGCCGTTAATAGTTTAGAAATGTCCATATAAATAGTCTTGCTGGAGAAAACCCTGTATTGTTTTGTTTTTCGTTCCCATCATTTTAGGATAGATGGATATGATCATAATAACGAGACCGTCTATCTTTCGTGAACAGCTGGTATGATCACTGTTTTGATAGTGATTCACAAGCACCTGTCATGACACCTCTCATGCTATGCTTTTTGGCGTTTATTCATTGTCTATTACACAATTCATTCCATACTAAATTTTTTGACCTCTGATGACCTAATTGATCAACCAATCATGTACATGTAGCAATGCACATCAATCATTACTCCAAGCTACTACCTTCAGTTTGTGTGGTAATACATAATCCCACCATTTAAACTTTTATATTTATATGGCATTATGTTTCCCCTACCCTTAAGCATCGGAAATCCTGACAAACCTACATATCACAAAAATCGTGCCATTATATATTTTATGTCGCAACCAGTTAACTAAACCTGTTATTTTCCTTTTCTATTTGCATTTGCCTAAAAGTATACAAGAACTGTTTAAAATACTTGATAAACTACATTTACCGAAATGAGGGAGAAGTTTGATCAAAAAATGGCCCAGATTTTAAGCACGGCCCCAAAATGGTGACCGTTTGACATATGCTGACTTAATTAAAACATTTACGTTGTTTTAAATATGAATAGATAGTAGAGACAAGTAGCGTTAATATAAGGGGCCATTTGTTATTCTATCTGGTATATTGACTGAACTACAGACATTTTAGTTATCCCTACCCCTAATTTTTCCATGGCGCAGATTTTAACACTGTTATTAAAAAAACATCAACATTTTTCAAAATCGGAATAGATTTGGCAACTAAGAAATTAGACCTTTTAGACCTTTTCGGTTAAATACCCCCCCCCCCCCCCCCCCCCCTTAGCTCTTGGACTATATGCATGTCTCCATAAAGCAGCAGGTTTAAATGATTCAAATCAGTCTTTTGATAGCAGTCTTCCTAAAGAAGGGTCTGCAGCTGACAGCGATTCGTGGAAACAATCACAATACTAATGTTGTGCTCCTCTGCTGTGTTAATAAAATATTATACCAATTGTGGAAAGAAGATATTACCCCTTTAAGATCTGTACCACTACGGAAGCAGTCCAATATATCTAGATATCATGCGACCATGGTGGCTGAGGAAGAGGGTGGAGGGAGACGTGGGTGGGAGGGTGCCTACCTGAGTGTTAACGTAGACTCGATAATGGGGAATGTCTCTGGATTGGGATTACCCCGGGACAGGAAAATGGCGTCTTTGCTCATCATATCTGAAAGAAAGGAAATGCGAATATAATAACACCTCAGCACATTGTTTAGACATCGATTAATAGATGTCAAGTAGAGAGAGAGAGAGAGAGAGAGAGAGAGAGAGAGAGAGAGAGAGAGAGAGAGAGAGAGAGAGAGAGAGAGAGAGAGAGAGAGATAGGGAGAGAGAAGAGAGAGACACAGAGAGAGAGAGAGAGAGAGAGAGAGAGAGAGAGAGAGAGAGAGAGAGAGAGAGAGAGAGAGAGAGAGAGAGAGTGAGTGAGGAGGAGGAGGAGGAGGGGGGAGGGGGAAATAGAAAAGAGAGGAGAGAGGGAGAGGGGGAAATAGAAAATAGAGGAGGGAGGGAGAGGGAGAGATAGGGGGAGGGAGGGACGGAGAGATAGGGGGGGGAGGGAGGGACGGAGAGAAGAGAGACAGAGAGACTGATACCGCCTGATTTGCACATATTAAATACATATTTTAACAGACAAAAAAAGCGGGCGCCACTGCCTTTGATATGCCAGTCGTAAAGTGCAGGTCAGAATAATATTGGATGATATTGGATCTTTAAATAATAAATCAATTGATTTTCATAACAACAGTTGAAAACTCCATTAAAGTTATGTGAAATTTATAATAATTATTATTATGATAGTGATAATGATGATGATGATGATAATAATAATATCATCATCATCATCGTTGTTGTTGTTGTTGTTATCATCATCATATGATGATGATCATGATGATTATTATGATCATGATTATGTTTATTATTATTATATCACTTACCATAGCTGGCTCTTAAAGCAGGTGTGGTCCGTCTCTTGCTGATCGTGCTGAGAAAGATGTTATAGTCCGAAATTCGAGTGTCGTGCAAACTGTTCACTCTAAAACACATACAGCGTTAATACATGTATTGAAGTTTAAATTATTCCTTTTTTGTATTTTCGATAAGAGTAGTCTATATGGCGGCAGCGGGTTTCTCGTTTCGCTGTTAACCAAATTGCGATATATCTATGTGTTAGATACTATATAGATGTAGCTTACATTAATCAGGCCCATGGGAATTATATTTGGCGTGGCAGGCGTGGGCATAACCTTTTGTGGCGGATCAGTCTCTCTACTGTGTGTGTGTGTGTGTGTGTGTGTGTGTGTGTGGGGGGGGGGGGGGGGGGGGGGGGAAGAGCACAAACCACATATTTATCTTTATATAGGGAAGGACCGTATATTTTCAACCTCATTTCGGTTAAGCCTAATACCGGACAATTTTCCAAATGATTAAGCGCTCATAAATAACTTTCACACAACTAAATTATTATTTCAAGACAGAATCTATATTTCCAGGAATTACAGTGAAACATTTGTCCAGAACAGCATTTTAGAATCGTAACTGGATATCGCATTAACATGTATTAAAATGGATTAAGTGAATCATCCACGCTGAATTTTAACACTTACACCGTTATTAAAAATGACCACAATACATATCCATCCCCAAAATAACAACAGATAGACAGACTGACAGATAGACAGACATATAGTGAATGAAAACATGCATGAATGTAAGTATGAATGAATGTATGAGTGGATGAATGAATGAATGAATGAATGAATGAACGAACGAACAAACTTAACATAAAAATTAATATTACATACTCGTTAATATAGACAGACAGACAGACAGACAGACAGACAGACATAGATAGATAGATATATAGACATATAGAGAATGGAAAAATGTAAGTATGAATGAAGGAATGTATGAATGAACGAATGAATGAATGAATGAATGAATGAATGAACAAACTTAACATCAAAATTAATATTACTTACTCGTTAATATTCATATCTGCCATCACTGAAGTATAATATAATGTAACTGAGCTGTACAAAATGCTCGGAAACGAAAAGCTGAAGTAGATATAAATGACTTGTGTGTATTTGACTTCGTATTTCTGTCCACAATCCAAAGGATAAGTCGCAACCTATCTAGACTTGGACATGTCTATGGCATTGTTTGTATACAAAGGGGATCTAGTTCAGGAATTAGCGCATCTTGTGGGTGGGGTCCTAATTTATATTAAATTTAATTTAAGGAAAGAAAAGGAAAGTGAAGTTGCCTAAACCAAAGAAAAGGAAAACAAAAAGGAAAATATAGTGAAAACACTATTTTATAAAAGAAAATAATTGATATATTTTGCAGTAATAAAATATTTCAAATGATTGGGTAAACAATAATGGGGCTTCAATAAATAAAAACATTTTCAAAATGGACCGAGCCAGGCCATGATGATGTCGTGACTGTAAATACAGACGTAATTAACCGTGAGGCGAGTGCAGCACGGGCCCGTCAGAACGACGTCTGCACGGGAAAGCCTTAAAGGGACTGTCCTGAGTTTGTTGCATTGTAAGATGTTTCCGACTAATAAAATATTTCTACGATTAAACTTACATATTAAATATATTTTCTTGTTTAGAATATCAGTGTCTGTATATTCAATGTGTTTCTGGTCGTCTTAATATTTGTAAGAAGCCCAAACTGGATTTTGTTTTATGTACGAAAAAAAAATATTTTAAGAAAAAAAAGAAATTTAACCTAAAGTAGTGTCGGAAATAAAATAAAATTATTTTTGTCAATTATTTCTTTCATATTAAACTGACAAATAAATATTTAGTAAATACCTATTTAATGATACTCTACCTAATTTAGCATTTACTTGTTTGGGCTCTCATTGATGTACAAGGTGGTGTTTACTCTTGAAATTAAAATAAAGATGTCGGTAAACAGGAAATTTGTGACCATTATTGGAACAAACCATAACACATTTTGATGGATATGTATCAATTTCATTTACCCGTAAACAAACTGCAAGATAACTGATTATTTTGAATTGCAGCATAAATTATTAATTTTGACCAGCATATTTAGTGAATATAAATTCAATATAATTACAGTAGAAATGTACACAATCTTGCAACCACTTAAAGGTGCTATATCATAAGTTATATGTGATCATCTGTTTGTAATAAAGATTCTCCAATAAACTGTATTTTCTACTAGTAGATAAAATTATTTCCTATAATCATAATTATGGGCATGTAGTTAAAGGTGTAGTCTTTAACTGTTAAAGCAAAATTTAATAAAAACATGATTTGCAATAGTTGTCATTATGCAGCTTTGAGATAGCACCTTTAATATCGGAAAATATATCACAAACTCAAAATGGTTCTTGACAGTTTTGCTAAAAAGTTACTTGTAAATGTCTACAAATATTTTTTTTGGAGAGGATTAGGGGTAAACCATCATCAGAAACGGTCCCTCACATATTGTAACAGCAATGAAATTGACATATGTTGACCAAACTTTGTTATAGTCTGTTCCAATAAAGTTCACAAATCACCTGTTTACTGACGTATTTCTTTTAATTTCAAGAGTAAACACCACCTTGTACATCAATGAGAGCCAAACAAGTAAATGCTAAATTAGGTAGACTATAATTAAATATATATTTACAAAATATTTACTTGTCTGTTTAATATGTAAGAAATAATCGACGAAATTTTTTTTTATTCTGTTTCCAACAGTACTATAGTACAAATATTAGAACGATCAGAAACACGTTTACTATACAGCCACTAATATTTTATGCAGAATTTTTGTTTACAACCGTTAAAAAGTCTCTGTTAGTCGATAACACGTTAAAAATTGCAGCAAACTGAGGAATGACCCTTTAAAGACGCAGACCCTAGTTTCAGTCGGTGAACATGTACACTAAGATTAGTTAATCTACAAACAGGCAGCATATCTCGATAAGGTTATAACAGAGAAAAGCTCAAGTCTGTGATGTTTAAATGGGAAAATACCATCGAAAAGTAATTACAGCTTGTCTCAATAACCACCATTTCTCAGACGAACGTGCGTTTTAAAAATTATGACAAATGCATTTCGGAGTATTACAAAAACCTAGATGACCAGAACCACTTTAGGGATACGAAAATGTATATTTTAAATGATAAAATGTAGACCTAAGTACTTCTAATTTAAATTATCAAAATCGGTTTTAAAAATGAAAAAACACGTCGTAGTGTTTAAAAACTAGGGACTACCACTTTAAATATAAATAAAATAATGGATACTATCTCGGTGGCGTAGTGGTTAAGCCACTGAAATTAAAGCTATAGGTGGTGGGTTCGTATCCTGGTTCTGGCTTTCACTCAGAACGAGCTTAAATTGCTAGGTTGATTGTAACATATTACAAACAAAAACAAAAAAACAACATCAACAAACAAATGGATCAGGCAAAATTTCCTCAACTTTCAAGGCCTTCTCCATAATACATATACGTCCTGACAGTAACATATTTATACAATTTAAATATGAACAGAAACTAATATTATTGAAGAAATAAAGAAAGAAATAAAGAAAGAAAGAAAAAAGAAGGAAAGAAAGAAAAAATGCAATAAAAGATCTCCACAATCAAAACACAAACAACGCATCGCAATATGATTAAAAAGTTAGTTTGTTTTATTTAACGACACCACTAGCGCACATTGATTTATTAATCATCGGCTACTGGATGTCAAACATTTAGTAATTTTGAAATATGGTCTTAAAGAGAAAACCCGCTACATGTGTCCATTAGTAGCAAGGGATCTTTTATATGCACCATCCCACAGACAGGATAGCACATACCACGGCCTTTGATATACCAGATATGGTGCACTGGCTGGAACGAGAAATAGCCCAATGGACCCATAGATGGGGATCGATCCCAGACCGACCACACATCAAGCGAGTGCTTTTCCACTGGACTAAAGTTTGCTTTAAAGGCGAGATACCCTACTTTTTAAACACTAAGGTATATTTGTTTACTATTAGAACCATTTTTGATAACTGAAATCATACTTTACTTTGATTTTATTGTTTAAATTATCCATTTCCATTCATTCAATTTTTTTTTGGTCATCCTGGTGTTTTTAATATCACAAAATGCATCTCATATTTTTAAAAACGCACGTGCGCCTAAGAAGTAACAGTTATGGAGTCGAGTTTTAGTCCATTTTTAGAGGGTATTTCACCACTTCAAAGTCACAGACTCCTGTTTCACTCAATTGTAACTTCATCCAAATTTGTTACAGGTTTGTAGATTAACTAAACTTAGTGTAAATTTTCACAGGTTGAAACTAGGGTATGTCCCTTTAAAGTTTGTTTTGTTCAACGACTCATAGTCATCAGAGGAAAGCCTCTACATTTTCCCATTAGCTGTAAGGGATCTTTTATATGCACTTTCCCACAGACAGGAAAGCACATACCACGGCCTTTGATCAGGTGTGGTGCACTGGTTGGAACGAGAATCCATTGGGCTACACCCCGCCTCCTTCTAAACGGTCAAAATGCATATTTGCAAACATTATCCATGAGGAATATTTTATTCTATACTGAGAGGCATAAATAACGCAATGGGTATTTCACTGAATAATCTCTTATAGAAATGTCAGATCATATATATTAAGTATGCGGACAAATGACATATTGCTAATAACTGTAATTGAAAGAGGATTTTGTTCAAATCAGATTTTTTTTGGAATAAAATGATTTTTCAGCAAAAAACATAGCTTGTGTGTTTATTGAAACAACACAGCATTGCTAATGAAAATTATTTTGCATGTGCATTGCCTGCTCTCGTCTCCCTATAAAAGCAACAATTTTTTTGTGTTTTGTGGTTTTTTTTAATATGTCATGTTAAGTGATGTTAAAAATTGCTGTTTTATTGTAGTCTGTCCTTCTGTACCCTGCCAGAAGCATTATGACGTCATACTTGTACACACAGCTACATGTGGAATGTCGGTGTTAAATGAAATCAAGAATTCGAAAGATGGCTGTCATCATCGCGACCCTTGCTTAAGTTCACTAAATAATGGCCTTATAATACTAGACATCCTGACCTCCCATACCCTCACCCCCACCTAAAATTATATATAGGCCTATACATATATCCTAAAATATATTTAATAACCCCACCAACTACTAGTACCCTATAACATTGACCATATAATAAGTGTCATAAGCATACGCGACAAGGAGCCGGGGGGGGGGGGGGGGGGGGATCTTAAAATTTTGGCAAAAACGATAAAGATATTCGAGCAAAATGTGCTAACCTGAGACCTTTTAACCATGTATTTTAATCATTCTACCCTCAAAATTAGTTATAATCTATATACAAATGCGTTTACAACCCTATATAGTTGTTTAGCAGTATTGCTAATATAAATAAATGTTGTTATCCAGATTCGATTATTTTCGTTTAAAAAACTCAGCTGCCAAAAAGAAAAAAAAAAGGAAGCTCGTGCGCCTATGACAATTGTTCTCTGCGGTAACATAGACGTACGGACTCCCATTTTTGTAGGGAGGAAGGCCGTTTTTTGCCCGGATTAATCAAAAGTGCTCGATTCTGGATTACAACGTTTGTTCATATTAGCATTACTGCCAGACAGATATATAGGCTTGCAAACGAATCGCCACGCATTTTTACTGCCCCCCCCCCCCCCCCCTGCACCCCCGTCTCGTACGCTTATGCACGGTAACATAATATGTATTTCTTTGAAAGTGTTTGGTAGCTCGAGTAACCTCCAGCCCTACCCCTTAGTGATGTTGATATTTTTGGGTACACATATCAATATCAATACGTGGTACTGCTGGAGGTGACTCGAGCTATGTTTGTTACCCGTAGTATAGGCTTATACATTTATTATATATCTGCATTATAAGTCCAATATGTAACTTACGCTTTTGTTATAAATGTTTGGATTGGTTCAAATAATGTCATGTGTCTTTTAACGTTCACCGGCCTCGGTAGCGTCATGGTTAGGCCATCGGTCTACAGGCTGGTAGGCATTGGGTTCGGATCCCAATCGAGGCATGGGATTTTTAATCCAGATACCGACTCCAAATTCTGAGTGAGTGCTCCGCAAGGCTCAATGGGTAGGTGTAAACCACTTGCATTGACCAGTGATCCATACCTGGTTCAGCAAAGGCCATGGTTTGTGCTATCCTGCCTGTGGGAAGCGCAAATAAAAGATCCCTTGCTGTCTGTCGTAAAAGAGTAACCTATGTGGCGACAGCGGGTTTCCTCTAAAAAAAACCAGTGTCAGAATGACCATATGTTTGACGTCCAATAGCCGATGATAAGATAAAAAAAACAATGTGCTCTAGTGGCGTAGTTAAATAAAACAAAACTTTACTTTTTTTAACGTTCTATCCTTTGTTAAGTGCAGGGACGTAACATCGTGTTGCAGCAGGACAATGCTCACCCACACATCGCACGTCACCAATTTAACATGTCTGGGATGAAATGGAACGACGTTTACGACGTAACCAGAATCTGCCGATAACGCTTGCCCATTTGAGGCAAGCTTTGATTCAGATATGGAACAATATCCCACAAGCCTTTTTTCAACCGTCTGATGTCTATGCTCGTCGTTGCCAAGCCTGTATCAACACTAATGGTGGTCACACACGATACTGACTCAGTGAATTAACTTTTCAGACCACCCCTCTTTTAGGCCGTGCCATAGTGCCTAGTGTTAACATGTATGTGTTTTGAAGTTGAATGCTCAATAAGTAAACATTTATAACACAGATTACCAAACATCATGTTGTTATTTTCTAAACTAAAAAAAAAAAACCCACTGTTAATGATGCACAGTTACTGTCTTCCGTTAGTAGGTCCGAAGCCAACATGTCGAGTGGGGGGTTCGACTAGGTATTTGCTGGAGCCTTTTGGATACTAATATGAAGTTGTTTATTGAGCTTTGATTGGGAGTCCAGGAGTATACTCCCCAGAAATATTTAAACCTCTGTAAGCCTAAAACGTGTTTTCCTGGCATATGAAACTTAAACATTGATATTTTAAAACAATGACTATTTTGTAGATTGTATTTTTGTTATTAAGGTTATTTTTTTTTATATAAATAAGGTATTGCTTCCCATTTAATTTTTGTCACTGATTCATTCAAATGGTATCTACATGTTGGCTGGAAAACATTTTGTAATGCATGTACTTGGAAATAACCGGCATGATAAAGGAACTTCTCGTATGCCAAAGTGACAGAAAAATATTGCTTGATATATATGGAAACCAGTGTCGATTAGAATCTTTATATAAAGATGAAGGCGTGAACAGGATTACTTTCTGTTGTTAACCTTTATATAAAGATGAAGGCGTGAACAGGATTACTTTCTGTTGTTAACCTTTATATAAAGATGAAGGCGTGAACAGGATTACTTTCTGTTGTTAACCTTTATATAAAGATCAAGGCGTGAACAGGATTACTTTCTGTTGTTAACCTTTATATAAAGATCAAGGCATGAACAGGATTACTTTCTATTGTTAACCTTTTATTTCTAAAAATGGATGGGCGGGATTTAGGTAGAAAACTTTACTTTTATTTCTAAAAATGGAAGATGAACTGCTGTCACTGTCATGTAATTATCGAATGCTACGAGGTCATCAATATAGCAGAAAGGTATAATTAAACATTTTTGCTACATGTGGGTTTCTTTGTTTTAAAATTGCCAGGGGCCCATTTCACTCCCCACTCCCACCAAATACGGGCCTGTATATATATATATATATATATATATATATATATATATATATATATATATATATATATATATATATAAATTATAAATAAATAAAATAATAATGTTTAAAATAGTTTGTATAAAACACACGCACGCACGCGCACGCACACACACACACACACACACAACTACACACAACCACACCAGGTCCATAGTGACAACACAACACCGACAAGACAACTTATTTGTACTTAGGGCAGGGAACTAGTTTAGGAGCCTGGTGATCCAGTATAAAATGAAACTATCGGTACATAGTGTTTCTAAAGTGTGGTAAAAACAGTGTGATACAAAATGTGTGTTTAAACAGGGAAATACCGTCCAAGAAATAACTAGAGATTGTCTCGATAACTATTACGTTTCAGACGAATGTGCGTTTTTAGAATGACAAAAAAGCCTTTTTGAGCTATTACACAAATCTAGATGACCAGAACCACGTCAGGTGTACGAAAATTGACATACTAAATAATAAAATTTAAGTATTTTTAATTTAAATTATATAAAAAAACCCGGCTTTAATTGTGAAAAATACGTGTATAAAAACTAAGGTCTGTCATTTTAAAAGTATCATATTATAGACACAGTTGGTGAGGTCAGAAAGGATTTTATCCCCTGTGCAAGTGCGTGTATGTATGTAATATTTAAACCTGATATAAAAAATATATATTATACAGGTATATTCATATAGATACACACAATATCTGGAGTGAGGGGTGGGGGATTCCTAGTGGAGGAGGGCACACTATATAATTATAACGGGGAGCGGCCTCGGTGGCGTAGTGGTTAGGCCATCGGTCTACAGGCTGGTAGGTACTGGGTTCGGATCCCAGTCGAGGCATGGGATTTTTAATCCAGATACCGACTCCAAACCCTGAGTGAGTGCATCGCAAGGCTCAATGGGTAAACCACTTGCGCCGACCAATGGTCCATAACTGGTTCAACAAAGGCCATGGTTTGTGCTATCCTGCCTGTGGGAAGCGCAAATAAAAAATCCCTTGCTGCTAATCGGAAAGAGTAGCCCATGTAGTGGCGACAGCGGGTTTCCTCTCAAAATCTGTGTGGTCTGACGCCATATAACCGTAAATAAAATGTGTTGAGTGCGTCGTTAAATAAAACATTTCTTTCTTACTTTTTTATAATGGGGAGATACAAGCCAAATTTTTATATTTATATATATATAGAGTTGGTAAAAATAAACCGTACACTTATATCCCCCTCCCACCGATTCCTACACAATGTGCAGCATAGTTTATAGGCTCGACGTCGTCGGTTCAAACAGTTGAGTTATTATATATATTGGCAAACAGTTGAATCTGGTTCAGTGTTAATTATGTATTAATAACCACGTGTTACGTCCCATAGTTTACGACCGACAGATGTTCACCACGTAGGTAACAAATGCGTAGTTAAACTGCTAATGTATATATTAAAACCAAACAAAAACAACTAAGTAACGCATACTCAAACAACAACAACTGACAATTTGTCACGCTATCAGTATAAACAGTTTATTGAAAAATGGTTTTCGGGTGGGGAGGGGAGGGGGGCATTTTGTTATTTCAGCAAAATGCTATTTGAAAACAAAATCTGTTGTCATAAGCATACGAGACCCCCCCCCCCCCCCCCCCCCCCCGTGTTGGAGCAAATCCCCTCCAATTCAATAAATATAGAATTTGGCAGGTATAGAACTATTAACAGACCACAGAGAGAAAACACACAAAAACCATTCAGTCATCAAAAAAAGAGAGTACATTTGTGGATTTGGTGGCACTCTAACTTCCACACACTGGTCTTCAACATCAATAGTAGCTAAATATACAGTAACCGTATCATGGGGAAATTGTTTATTACCCTGTCAAGTGTCATCGTGTACCTATGCTAGCTAACATTATAAAATCTGTCGCCAACACAATTGGCTGTAAAATAAGTTGTGCTGACGCTACGCTGTATCCAATCTGACGCTATATTACATACATACAAATAATGCAAGATGGGTGAAATTCTCACTTTCCAACCGGGAATAAAACGTATTGCGTAGGCTGCTGTTGAAACCAAACAAAAACAACTAAGTAACGCATACTCAAACAACAACTGACAACTTGTCACGCTATCAGTATCAACAGTTTATTGAAAAATGGTTTTCGGTGGGGGGGGGGGGGGGGGGGGGGGGCATTTTTGTTATATCAGCAAAATGCTATTTGAAAACAAAATCTGTTGTCATAAGCATACGAGACACCCCCCCCCCCCCCCCTCCCCGTGTTGGAGCAAATCCCCTCCAATTCGGGCAAAAACGATAGAGAGATTCGGAGAAAATGAGCTGGCCTGGGACATTTTATTTCACCATGTATTTCCATCATTCTACACACAATATTAGTTGTAATGTCAAAATTACCAAATGTTAGACATCCAACAGCAGATGGAAGGAAGGATAGGATATGTTTTTATTTAACGACGCACTCAACACATTTTATTTACGGTTGTATGGGGTCGGATGATTATTAAATCAATATGCTTTATCTTTGATGTCGTTAAACACCCGCCCCCCAACTTTACCCTTTCCAAACGAAATAATATTTATTTGAATTTGTCGATTTTAAGACGTAAAATTAAGAAGTGAAAACGTTCATTGTCTACTTTAGTATATTTTATTTAAAAAATATATACATGATTAATGTGTTACTATTATCCTGTTCAATTATCTAGACTCAAAGTTTTTTGCAAATGTTACGTTTATGTCCTATTCGATATTTGTGGGTTTTTTTGCATTTACATGAAAACAAACCCAAACCCCGACAGGTTTTATATACAAATCATCATATAAAATGCACGAAGTTGACTTAATTCCACTTTTTTAACAATCTCTGTGTCTTTTGAATGCACGTTATTTCTCCTATAAATAACTAAGGTCATTTGCATATCAAAAGCATCATTCTATAGTGCGTTTCAAACTAATGTTCGGTTCTATCGTCCTATCCGCACAAATCGTAGTATGACCTATATTTAAGAAAATATCTGTAAACATGAAGCAGTTTGAAAAAAAAAAATGTATCAAATATTATAATTATATTGTGGAATACACAAGCGCGCGCGCTGAAGGGAGAGAGAGAGAGAGAGAGAGAGAGAGAGAGAGAGAGAGAGAGAGAGAGAGAGAGAGAGAGAGACGTCGTTTATGTAACGACGCACTCAACATATTTTAATCTATGGTTATATGGTTATAGGGAGAGAGAGAGAAGAATATAGTATGCATGCGATTGGTGGAGGTGTGACCCTCTGCACAACCCCAACCCCACTTAAGGCTTCTTTTGTATATGGAGCGGGACGTAGCTCAGAGGTAAAGCGTTCGCTCATGGTAGGTCGACTGATCGATCCCACATGGTGGACCCAATGGGTTGTGTCTAGTTCCAGCCTGTGCACCACAACTGATGTATAAAGGCTGTGGTATGTGCTATCCTGTCTATGGGATGGTGCATATAAAACGTCCCTTATTGCTTATCAAAATTGCTTATCGGAAACAGTGGCCCATGTGGCGGTAGCGAGTTTCTTTCTCACTGTCATAATGCTCCTTAACCGTTTTGTCTGACGCCACATAAACGTATATCAAATGCGTTGAGTGTGTCGTTAAATATATATATATGCATGTCTATATGCATTTCTAGTCGATTAGTTTATAGGTTGTTAGGTTGTTTGATAGTGAATGATATGGAAATAAATTGTTTTTGGTGTTAAAGAGTTCATGCATACATTAAAGTAATACTCCTGATGGGTATGGAGAAATAACTTAATCAGTCGACGAACTCATTTCTTCATCACTATCTTCGTTAAGGGGGACTATCACAGGGGGTATTTTATTTCTTATAAACTATTTTGTTTTCTAAAATCTTCTTCGATCTTTATTACATGTTTAACTGCGTCAGAGAAGTGTGTAGGTATGCCAGAGTTCAATGCATGTGCAAGTTCTCTCCGCACCGTGGTCATTTTACCATCATTATGACGAGCTATGTGCCCTTTGACTTGACTCCAGATCAGTTCTATTGGATTGAGTTCAGAATGTCTTGGCGGCAGTCTTAGACACAAGTGCCCATGGCGTTCAGCAATATCATCGGTAACAAATTGCTTTGCACATTTGTTACTTTTCACAAGTTCATAAAGAACTGGCTTTGTCATGTTACTCTCAAAAGGTATATTTTTATTTCGTAGTCACGACTGAATTTCTTCCTTTTTAGCGTTTAGTGCAGGACATCGTGTAATCTCAGTTAATTTGTTGTGGTAGCTTGCGTTATCCATGACGATAACAGAAGGTTCTGGTAGAGAAGGCATAAGTTGTTCTTCAAACCATTTGATGAAATTTTCATGATTCATCTCACCATGATAGTCTCCGTCTGTTTTTTTTGCCTCAAAGATCAATTCACAGCCATTTATCAATCCATATTTATCACAGCCAGCATGACAAATAATAAGTCTTTTTCACTTCCCAGTCACCGAACAGAGTTTAGGAACTCGATCAGCAGCGTCTGATTTCGGCAGGTGATTGGCGGTACTTGTGCCCGGGTGGATATCTGTCCAGTGGTGGGATGTTGTGTGGTTGACATTCACTCATCTTGATGCACTATTAAATACCCCTGTTCTCGTAAACTGGATATTTCATGGAGATAGGACAGTCTCCTGTCTGATATAGTGGCGTCCTCAAAAATCACTTTTCCGGTTGTAGACATATGTTGGTATTTAAAATCGAGGTCATGGAGTGTTCTTCGTAAAGTTGATATGGATATGTTGATTCCACATTCCTCCCTTAAAGCCACGTTAATCTTATGTAATGTAGGTAATTCGCCCTCTCTATAAAATATGTATACTCGTCGTCTAATAACATCTTTATCAAATAAATCGATAAGTTTTCGGTCGCGTTTTTTAACAGTGATTTCTGTGCTTGGATTCGTAGAGCTTAGATTTTTCACAGTTCTTTTTACTGTTGAAACCGAAACTTTAAGTGCAGCGGCAACTCGATCGACAATTCGATAAGAAGCATACCTAGGTCTACCGCGCTGATATTCATCTTCAAAATAATCGAAAACGTTCTTAATACACGATTTTACATCAACTGAAGTGTTTTTCGATTTACCCATATTTTTCCTCAAATAACAATAACAAGAATGTCGACTAATACATTTTCAATGAATTTATATACCCTACCTAACTTGTATTTTACGTGGTTTACACATTGCTACAAAAGCACGTGCAGTCATAGATCGAAATAATGATGTTATTGACCAAGCAATGCTATCGTATTTTGAACATTCAGGGCTGTGTCTGCGGGATGAAAAGGTGGTTGAACCCATACGAGTCCGAACAATAGCCCTTTGGTTTTTCGCATTACAAATGTAACCCCCAACCCCCAAACCCCAGCCCCTAGCACCACCCTAAATACTATATATATATATATATATATATATATATATATATATATATATATATATATATATATATATATATATATATATATATATATACATACGTATGACTTCCCAATTTAGAAGCAAATTAAATAACATTTTAATTATTATTTGATGTTGGTGGCCTTTGACATTCCCCCCCCCCCCCCCCCCCCCTGGTCTTCTGGGTCCGGCCCTGCATTAAATTTATTTATAAATTTGGAAAGCACATTCCTGCGGTGTGTGAGGTGATTTGTGTTTATTACTGTGCTACACCTCAGTTGTGTTAAGTTAGGTATGGTATGCTAATATATAATTGATATAATAAGATAAAAATACATAATACATTAGCTAAATTTATTAAATATAATGCACCTACAAGAAAGGGTTACATGTTCTGTTTGTTTACATCTATGTTTAACGGAAAGATTAGACAATGCTGTTACACACTGCAAAACAATAATAACCTTGATTTAGTGAAACAAGCTATAATGGCCTTCACGTAGCCTCAGATCCCAATGTTTTGATATGCAAATGACCTTAGTTATTTATAGGAGAAATAACGTGCATTCAAAAGACACAGAGATTTTTAAAAAGTGGAATTAAGTCAACTTCGTGCATTTTATATGATGATTTGTATATAAAACCTGTCGGGGTTTGGGTTTGTTTTCATGTAAATGCAAAGAAAACAAATATCGAATAGGACATAAACGTAACATTTGCAAAAAACTCTGGGTCTAAATAATTGAACAAGATAATAGTAAACAAACTAAACTTTGAAAGTTCTACTAACACTTTATAAAATATCAATTCTGAAATAGGAAGGTACGACTGTCGATAATACAATGTCAAGATCAAACCGGTCTTAACTCAAGACTCTAGTACCGTATCCTCAACCGAACGTTCTTCGTACAGCGCAAGATTTCTCTTTTAATTTTTTGAGACGAACCCATTTGAAATCGGCAAACGCACGTGTTAACTGAAACTGACAACAGGCTGTCGTTTGTGCTTTGCCGAGCTATGGCGGCACAGGCGACGAATCAAGCGTATACGTTTGACGATATCCGTTCATAGCGAACACACACGACTTTTTCAAAAGTGCATTTGAGCTTGTATTTCACATTTGTACATGATGTTATACTATGGTAACCAGAGAATGTAACTTTAATAGAACAGATAATTACAGAGGAAGGAAGGAAGGAAATGTTTTATTTAACGACGTACTCAAACACATTTTATTTCCGGTTATATGGCGTCAGACATATGGTTAAGGACCACACAGATATTGAGAGAGAATTACAGAGGAATTACTCTAGTTAACTTTTTGGGAAGACCATTTACCTCTATCCTAAATAACAAATTAATAGATTTCGATAGACAGAATAATGTTATCTCAGACGCACAGAAAATATCTGTCCACCATAGTTAAAGTTTGTCTTGTTTAACGACACCACTAGAGCACGTTGATTAATTAATCATTGGCTATTTGATGTCAAATATTTGGTAATTCTGACACGTAGTTATCAGAGTAAACCCGCTACATTTTTCTTAATGCAGCAAGGGATCTTTTATATGCACTTTCTCACAGACAGAAACGCAAATAACACTGCCTTTGACCAGTTGTGGTGCACTGATTGGACTGTCCACTATAGATGCCATTTTTACTTTACAATACTTAATAACAAGAACGCTGAAGAATCGAAATCGCTTTTATTGTTTTTGTGTATATTATAGCAATGCTTTCAATTTTGCTAATAAACCTGTGATATAAAATAACTCAACAGGGCCTGGAGGGTAGAATGTTTACTATAATATGGTCTTTTTATTACAGTGTTAAATGTTGTGTAAACTATAATAATGTACTTTCAGACCTTTTTTGTATGCAAGAACTGTTTATTTCTGGGAGAGGTTTTGTCTCCAGTACTATTTTCTATGTATGTGAATGATTGTAAAATACAGTTGCTATCAAATACCGGCCCCTGATTTGAGATACAAATGCTAAACATATTTTCAATAATGTATGCTGATGACATGGTGCTGCTGGCTGAAACGCAAGAGGGATCTTAAGTATGATTTCACTGTAAATACAACTAAGACAAAGATTGTGGTTTGTAGAAATGGAGATAAAGTACGAAACAATGAGAAATGGTTTTATAACGGTTGCCAAATAGACGTTTTACATTAATTTAATTACCTAAGCATATTATTATTTGACAATGGCAAATTTAGTCGTACACAGAAAAGAGTAGCTGAACAGGGTCGAACAGCTTTATTTTCAGTACTGAATGTGTGTAATAAGAATTGTTTTAATTTAATATTGAAAGAATGCAATCTGTATTCGACATATGTTAATAGTATTCTTAGTAACGGATCTTAAGTGTGTGGTTTTCATCCTCGCCAAGACATTAAACAAATCCATACACAGTTCTGTAAAAGACTATTAGGGGTACAAATAGATCTCGTAATGATTTTGTTTATAGTGAATTAGGACGATTCACAATGTGAAACCAGTGTCGATTAGAATCTTTATATAAAGATGAAGGCGTGAACAGGATTACTTTCTGTTGTTAACCTTTATATAAAGATCAAGGCGAGAACAGGATTACTTTCTGTTAACCTTTATATAAAGATCAAGGCGTGAACAGGATTACTTTCTGTTATTAACCTTTATATAAAGATGAAGGCGTGAACAGGATTACTTTCTGTTGTTAACCTTTATATAAAGATGAAGGCGTGAACAGGATTACTTTCTGTTGTTAACCTTTATATAAAGATCAAGGCGTGAACAGGATTACTTTCTGTTGTTAACCTTTATATAAAGATGAAGGCGTGAACAGGATTACTTTCTGTTAACCTTTATATAAAGATCAAGGCATGAACAGGATTACTTTGTTGTTAATCTTTATATAAAGATCAAGGCATGAACAGGATTACTTTCTGTTGTTAACCTTTATATAAAGATCAAGGCATGAACAGGATTACTTTCTGTTGTTAATCTTTATATAAAGATCAAGGCATGAACAGGATTACTTTCTGTTAACCTTTATATAAAAATCAAGGCATGAACAGGATTTCTGTTGTTAACCTTTATATAAAGATCAAGGCATGAACAGGATTACTTTCTGTTGTTAATCTTTATATAAAGATCAAGGCATGAACAGGATTACTTTCTGTTAACCTTTATATAAAGATCAAGGCGAGAACAGGATTACTTTCTGTTAACCTTTATATAAAGATCAAGGCATGAACAGGATTACTTTCTGTTGTTAATCTTTATATAAAGATCAAGGCATGAACAGGATTACTTTCTGTTAACCTTTATATAAAGATCAAGGCATGAACAGGATTACTTTCTGTTGTTAACCTTTATATAAAGATCAAGGCGTGAACAGGATTACTTTCTGTTGTTAACCTTTATATAAAGATAAAGGCATGGACAGGATTACTTTCTGTTAACCTTTATATAAAGATCAAGGCATGAACAGGATTACTTTCTGTTAACCTTTATATAAAGATCAAGGCATGAACAGGATTACTTTCTGCTAACCTTTATATAAAGATCGAGGCATGAACAGGATTACTTTCTGTTAACCTTTATATTAAGATCAAGGCATGAACAGAATTACTTTCTGTTGTTAACCTTTATATAAAGACCAAGGCATGAACAGGATTACTTTCTGTTGTTAACCTTTATATAAAGATCAAGGCATGAACATGATTACTTTCTGTTGTTAATCTTTATATAAAGATCAAGGCATGAACAGGATTACTTTCTGTTGTTAATCTTTATATAAAGATCAAGGCATGAACAGGATTACTTTCTATTGTTAACCTTTATATAAAGATCAAGGCATGAACAGGATTACTTTCTGTTGTTAATCTTTATATAAAGATCAAGGCATGAACAGGATTACTTTCTGTTAACCTTTATATAAAGATCAAGGCATGAACAGGATTACTTTCTGTTGTTAATCTTTATATAAAGATCAAGGCATGAACAGGATTACTTTCTGTTAACCTTTATATAAAGATCAAGGCGAGAACAGGATTACTTTCTGTTAACCTTTATATAAAAATCAAGGCATGAACAGGATTTCTGTTGTTAACCTTTATATAAAGATCAAGGCATGAACATGATTACTTTCTGTTGTTAATCTTTATATAAAGATCAAGGCATGAACAGGATTACTTTCTGTTAACCTTTATATAAAGATCAAGGCGAGAACAGGATTACTTTCTGTTAACCTTTATATAAAGATCAAGGCATGAACAGGATTACTTTCTGTTGTTAATCTTTATATAAAGATCAAGGCATGAACAGGATTACTTTCTGTTAACCTTTATATAAAGATCAAGGCGTGAACAGGATTACTTTCTGTTGTTAACCTTTATATAAAGATCAAGGCGTGAACAGGATTACTTTCTGTTGTTAACCTTTATATAAAGATAAAGGCATGGACAGGATTACTTTCTGTTAACCTTTATATAAAGATCAAGGCATGAACAGGATTACTTTCTGTTAACCTTTATATAAAGATCAAGGCATGAACAGGATTGAACTTTCTGCTAACCTTTATATAAAGATCGAGGCATGAACAGGATTACTTTCTGTTAACCTTTATATTAAGATCAAGGCATGAACAGAATTACTTTCTGTTGTTAACCTTTATATAAAGATCAAAGCATGAACAGGATTACTTTCTGTTGTTAACCTTTATATAAAGATCAAGGCATGAACATGATTACTTTCTGTTGTTAATCTTTATATAAAGATCAAGGCATGAACAGGATTACTTTCTGTTGTTAATCTTTATATAAAGATCAAGGCATGAACAGGATTACTTTCTGTTGTTAACCTTTATATAAAGATCAAGGCATGAACAGGATTACTTTCTGTTGTTAATCTTTATATAAAGATCAAGGCATGAACAGGATTACTTTCTGTTAACCTTTATATAAAGATCAAGGCATGAACAGGATTACTTTCTGTTGTTAATCTTTATATAAAGATCAAGGCATGAACAGGATTACTTTCTGTTAACCTTTATATAAAGATCAAGGCGAGAACAGGATTACTTTCTGTTAACCTTTATATAAAGATCAAGGCATGAACAGGATTACTTTCTGTTGTTAACCTTTATATAAAGATCAAGGCATGAACATGATTACTTTCTGTTGTTAATTTTTATATAAAGATCAAGGCATGAACAGGATTACTTTCTGTTAACCTTTATATAAAGATCAAGGCGTGAACAGGATTACTTTCTGTTAACCTTTATATAAAAATCGAGGCATGAACAGGATTACTTTCTGTTAACCTTTATATAAAGATCAAGGCATGAACAGGATTACTTTCTGTTGTTAATCTTTATATAAAGATCAAAGCATGAACAGGATTACTTTCTGTTGTTAACCTTTATATAAAGATCAAGGCATGAACATGATTACTTTCTGTTGTTAATCTTTATATGAAGATCAAGGCATGAACAGGATTATCTTTATATAAAGATCAAGGCATGAACAGGATTACTTTCTGTTGTTAACCTTTATATAAAGATCAAGGCATGAACAGGATTACTTTCTGTTGTTAATCTTTATATAAAGATCAAGGCATGAACAGGATTACTTTCTGTTAACCTTTATATAAAGATCAAGGCATGAACAGGATTACTTTCTGTTGTTAATCTTTATATAAAGATCAAGGCATGAACAGGATTACTTTCTGTTGTTAACCTTTATATAAAGATCAAGGTATGAACAGGATTACTTTCTGTTGTTAATCTTTATATAAAGATCAAGGCATGAACAGGATTACTTTCTGTTGTTAACCTGTTATTTCTAAAAATGGATAGGCGGGATTTAGCTCAGTCGGTTGAGCACTTGCTTGAGGTGCTTGTGTCGCAAAATCGGACCACCTCAGTGGATCCGTTCAACTGATTGTTTTTTTCCCCCGTTCCAACCAGTGCACCACAACTGGTCAAAGGCCGTGGTGTGTGCTTTCCTGTCTGTGGGGAAAATGCATATAAAAGATCCCTTGCTGCATTAAAAAAAAGAGTAGAGGTTTCGTCTATTGACTACGAGTCAGAAGTACCAAATATTTGACATCCAATAGCCGATGATTAATATATCAGTGGGCTCTAGTGGTGTCGTTAAACAAAACAAACTTTACTTTTATTTCTAAAAATGGAAGATGAACTGCTGTCACTGTCATGTAATTATCGAATGCTACGAGGTCATCAATATAGCAGAAAGGTATAATTAAACATTTTTGCTACATGTGGGTTCGTTTGTTTTAAAATTGCCAGGGGCCCATTTCACTAAACATCGTAACCGAACCCCACTCCCACCAAATACGGGCCTGTTATATATATATATATATATACATTATAAATAAATAAATAATAATGTTTAAAATAGTTTGTATAAAACACACGCACGCACGCGCACGCACACACACACACACACAACTACACACAACCACACCAGGTCCATAGTGACAACACAACACCGACAAGACAACTTATTTGTACTTAGGGCAGGGAACTAGTTTAGGAGCCTGGTGATCCAGTATAAAATGAAACTATCGGTACACAGTGTTTCTAAAGTGTGGTAAAAACAGTGTGATACAAAATGTGTGTTTAAACAGGGAAATACCGTCCAAGAAATAACTAGAGATTGTCTCGATAACTATTACGTTTCAGACGAATGTGCGTTTTTAGAATGACAAAAAAGCCATTTTGAGCTATTACACAAATCTAGATGACCAGAACCACGTCAGGTGTACGAAAATTAACATTCTAAATAATAAAATTTAAGTACTTTTAATTTAAATTATATAAAAAAAAACCGGCTTTAATTGTGAAAAATACGTGTATAAAAACTAAGGTCTGTCATTTTAAAAGTATCATATTATAGACACAGTTGGTGAGGTCAGAAAGGATTTTATCCCCTGTGCAAGTGCGTGTATGTATGTAATATTTAAACCTGATATAAAAAATATATATTATACAGGTATATTCATATAGATACACACAATATCTGGAGTGAGGGGTGGGGGATTCCTAGTGGAGGAGGGCACACTATATAATTATAATGGGGAGATACAAGCCACATTTTTATTTTTATATATATATATATATATATATATATATATATATATATATATAGAGTTGGTAAAAATAAACCGTACACTTGTATCCCCCTCCCCCTCCCACCGATTCCTACACAATGTGCAGCATAGTTTATAGGCTCGACGTCGTCGGTTCAAACAGTTGAGTTATTATATATATTGGCAAACAGTTGAATCTAGTTCAGTGTTAATTATGTATTAATAACCACGTGTTACGTCCCATAGTTTACGACCGACAGATGTTCACCACGTAGGTAACAAATGCGTAATTAAACTGCTATTGTATATATTGAAACCAAAAAACCCAACTAAGTAACGCATACTAACAACTAACAATTTGTCACGCTATCAGTATCAACAGTTTATTGAAAAA
>NC_054704.1:95437792-95441656 GCF_016097555.1 Gigantopelta aegis | reverse complement strand
GTTGAGTGATTCGTTAAATAAAACATTTCTTTCTTTCTTTTTATCATTAAGTTCGGTGCTCCGGATTTCACAGTTATAGAGTAGGATCGGTCTGAAAATGTGGAGTGATCCAGCAAATGCTTTTTGCAACCTAAATAAGGTTTAAAGGCCTTTAGTTGCCAGATCTGTTTTAGTTGTACCCAAGTTTTCATTAGTGTTGCTGATACAACTTTAAGTCCCAGTCACACTGTCAGGCATTGAGGGCTAGGTATTACTACGTTGTTAAAACGTAGTAAAACGGCAATATACGTAGTAAAACATATTACATACGGCTAAATACGTAATGATGATTGCTCCAGCCACGTTTGTTTTGAATATGTTCAAAATAAGCGTGGGGCTTCGATATACCAAACGCGGCAAAGATTTGGCAATCCGTAGGAGTGGGAAACGTAGTACTTAAACATCCCCCCTCCCATTTATGAAAAAAAAAAAAAACCACAACGACAATCAAACAACAACAGATTTTAGTAATTACAAAAATGCGTTACCTAACGCTGTTCAATACACCCACCACCCCACCCACCCTGTAACGCTACATAACGCTTGGGTTTACACCCACCCACCCCCTCGAGCGTTATGTAATATTTGAATGGCCCCTTATTTATTGACAATGAATAAAATCCCCTTATTTATTGACAATGGATAATAACATGAATACTATTTGCATAAATAATCAATGTCACATATTAATACCAATCACAGCCGATGTGGTGGGTATGGGAGATAGTTTTGGAGATAAATTCAAGCACGCCTGTCGTGGGCATAACTTCTGACCAGAGAGTTCTGTCCAAGACAGAGCCGCAGCTGGTTTTACTCCGTAACAATCTAATTAAAATTAGCTCCACTGGTTAATTACTATTACCTGTGGATCTAACAGCACCCCGTTGGAGCTCATGTCCATTTGACCTTTCATTCGACCAATCAAAACCTCACTTGCAAAATCATGCCAGTGATTTGAAAAGAATTTGAAAACATTCGGGATTATGCCGAGGGTATACGAAATGATTCGGGTGAATTACGAAGTATGCCGGAAACTAATTTCAATATAAAATTTTATATAAAATTCATTTCAAGACGAAAAAACCCAAACCGTGATGGTATAGCCATAAAATCTGTTTATACTAGTATACAATCCAGAGTTTATTACAACACTTTTCCCCCTGTTTTTTAATGTTGAAATAGACCAACAAGTTCGCCTATTGCACACAGTCTCGCCCTATATTTTTAGAATATGTATGCTCCCGAATAACACTATAAAAGGCGAAGTGTAATTGGTCGATATTTAAATTGTTATTTATAAATGAAATGTCACCTGGACATGGGAGTCCACACAATGCTGTTAGATCTACGGGTAGACCAGTAGAGCTAATTTTAATCAGATTGACTCCGTAAATATTTGATGGTGCGCCTCGAACTTTGACACGGAACTTTCTTCTTTGGTATCATGTAACCTAGAGGTAAGCATACGCCACAACAAAACACTTCGCATCGGTGCGAACGAGTCGTGTTCGTAACTCGTGCACGGCCTTATGGAAAGAAAACAAATGGAAACGAAGTATTTGGTTAATAACAAGTTACCTCATTTACATTTACGAGGGGAGGGGGGGGGGGGGCACACACATACACGCACAGCGAGAGATGGGGGAGGGGTGAGAATGAGCGAGAGATTATGATAAATAATCATAAAGCGAGTGTGCCTGTGTACGCAGTCTGCACGGGCTGTGACATATCTGTTTAACACTAAAATTGTTTTTTATTTTTAATAATTACAGAATTGAAAACTACGACCTCTATCTAAACAATGTCAGCAAGCGTCGAACAAGAACACCATTTCCTGAGCCTGAAGGTATTTAAACGAACAAGAATCGCGTTTTATAAGTTAGATAATATTATTTTTCATTTTTGTATCCTTCACCACCTAATAAAGAAGAGTTCCAAACTCAGTGCTCTACAAAGCGAGTGAAATACTCGCCATGGCGACTAAAAACATTCCCTGACGTCTTAAAAATAAAATCACATTCGCCAGTTGGCGACTGTCCAATAATATTACTTTAATCTGTAAACAAAACTGGACATCGGAAAAGACAGTGGACCAGTAGCAATTTATCTTCCATAAAACGTGTTTTCTATCGGTAGTTTGTTTTTAGAATTTGTATGCTCCCGAATAACGCTATAAAAGGCGAAGTGTAATTGGTCGATATTTAAATTGTTATTTATAGATGAAATGTCACCTGGACATGGGAGTCCACGTAATGCTGTTAGATCTACTGGTAGATCAGTAGAGCTAATTTTAATCAGATTGACAAGAGGTTGACCTCTGTACTCTTTAACTCCCATGATATTGTTTCTTTATATGACTAGTAACTACTAGTATGCATGACTAGGCATGCTGTCACTTATAAAACAGCAAAATGAGGTGACCGGTGTGTGTAAACAACTATACTGAACAAAATAAGAAACTTCCGCTAACTTGGCTTGAACATAACTTGATGAAAACAAACCGGGGGAATAATTGTTATATATGCGTTTAAAGAGTGTTCCATGATGCATCGTTTGGTGCAAAAATCATGGCCATAGGTTAACAGAAACTGGGAGAAATTTTGACCAAGTGTGGCAAAAAAAACACCCACCCACTTAATAACAGGTATGACCACCTCTTGAATTGACCACTGCAGTGCATCGCAGGCGCATAGAATTGACTAAAGTGTTGATTTCTGCCTGTGGAATAAGGTAGCCGATTGGTAACTACAATTTACACATTGAAGCCTGGTACATATTATCACAATACTTTTATTTAACTTTTAATGAGTACTGCAATTTAAATGCATATATTAGCAGTGCCATTAAAATAGTAATTCGCTTAATTTCCTTTAATCAAATTATTGGGTACGGAATTTGATAATGATAGTTAACAGTCCTTCCCTATTTTAGTGGAACCGAACACAAACAGTAACTTGTAATTACTATTTAACAACTAGGAATTACCCCTTCACGAGTTCATTCGAAGGCGGTCCTAATAACAATTACGGCATTAGTAATGTGCCATAAAATGGCAGATAAATCGATTTAATTACAAGTATATATAATTAGCTGGCTACTAAATATAAGTGGCTGGCGACTAAAATATTATACTTTAGGCCTACTGGCCAGGGAAGAGTACATTTGAACTTACTTTGTAGAGCACTGAAACTCCGTGATTTAAAGGGAGAGTAAACTGAAACATGATCCTTATGTGTTGGAAAGATGCATACCCTGACCACCAACACATACTGACAGGTTAACAAATGAAAAATGCGTAATTTTAGTGCAAATGAAAAAAACCCGTGATTATTCCTGCCAACTGGGGGCAGCCATTTTCGTATCTTTTTGATGCTTCCGGTACTCTAGCTTGGGGCGAAGTGACCTCAGCTCCTGACCAACTCCTGTATGCACAGTGTAAACAAAAGCAGTAATTTATGACAAGACGCTTCTTTTTGATCAACCTGACTTGTAAAACAACATAAATGACATGATAATATAATAATCTATTTAACTAAATATATTTCAAGTTGCATTAATGAAACGAAATGGGGTTATAGTATTTTTCTCTGTTAAATAATCCAAAGAAAAATGTACACTATTAGGTCTATTAGTATGCTACATTGGACCAAAGACGACAACCCACGATACCCAAGTGATAATTTTCTTTTCTTTGGGACTACATAATTGATCAGTTCTGTGACTTTAATGGGAAAGTCTACTTAATCAATAGTTTTACAGAACTATTTACAGTAATAAACCATGTCCATTACCATTTTAGGGTGACAGGTATAAATATTACACAAC
>NC_054704.1:95392792-95432792 GCF_016097555.1 Gigantopelta aegis | reverse complement strand
ATTATTATTATTATTATTATTATTATTATTATACAGTTAACAGGAGTTGACAGACTGGCTGGTTATTATTATTATTATTATTATTATTATTATTATTATTATTATTGTTAGTTACTATTGCTATTATTATTATTATTATTATTATTATTATTATTATTGTTAGTTACTATTGCTATTGCTATTATTATTATTATTATTATTATTATTATTATTATTATTATTATTATACAGTTAACAGGAGTTGACAGACTGGCTGGTTATTATTATTATTATTATTATTATGATGATGATGATGATGATTATTATTATTATTGTGATGTTTACAGTAACCAAGAGTTACGACACTGGCTGATTGACTTGCAGCACCGCCTACACAGCCCACCACTCCTGGAGAGTGGAAACGAGCTGAACACCACTGATCTCATCATGACAACAGGATGCACAGAGGGAATAGAAAAGGTTACACAGGACCACAGTCTGTTTCTTTGAAGGCAGGGCAGTACCTGGGATAAGCTCAAATAACGGGGGTTGGGGGTGAGATGTACCCAGTCATAAACTTACAGCATTCGCTTGATGCGCAGTTGATTGGGATTGATCCCCGTCAGTGGGCCAATTAGGCTGTTTATCGTTCCAGCCAGTGCACCATGACTGGTATATCAAAGGCCATGGTATGTGCTATCCTGTATGTGGGATGGTGCATATAAAAGATCCCTTGCTACTAATGGAAAATGTAGCAGGTTTCATCTCTTAGACTATATGACAGAATTATCAAATGTTTTACACCCAATCAATGTGCTCTAGTGGTGTCATTAAGCAAAACAATTTTTAACTTTAAATAACTGGGCTCACATTAAAAAGAATTTCGTTTGAGTCAATTTTCACATATGTAGAGTGTTTTTCTTGAAAATTATTTAAAAGTGGCTAATTTAAGGAAAGTGTTATTAGCCAGATACTAAATGTTGCAGCCACTTTGTAAAAATTGACAGTAGACAGGGTGAGCTATAGGGTACAGTTGGAAAAGAATCAACAGACTTTGATATAAGTATAGATGGAAAGTCGATTTTTAAACTAAAAGCAATGCCACATGCATAAGCGTACGAGACAGGATGGGGGGGGGGGGGGACAATTGCCCCCCTAGCACTGGAGCAAATCCTCAAATTCAAGATATTTGGGCAAAATCAGCTGGCCTGAAATAAATTTACCATGTATTTGCATTATTCTACCCACAATATTAGTTGTAATACAGGTAAAAATATGTAGGGATTCGTTTGCAACCTTATATAGCTATTTGGCAATAATACTAAATATAATAATACTGTTATTTAGATTTAGGCATTTTTGTTTAATTTGGGCAAAAAGCAGCCTAGCCCCCTACAAATTTGGGAGCCCATACGCTTATGGCCATACAATACCACTGTCTTGTATGAGAATGGCAACCAAGGAAATCATAATGTCTGTCTTTTCAATCAACTGTTCTCATGACTAGTCTTGAAACGGGCCCTTGTTTTGTACCTTGAAAGGGCACATTTTCTTACATTTTCGGACCAACAATATGTATTTGTTGCCAAACCGATGAGTGTTTGAGTATAATCGATCAGTGTAACCTCACTAGTGATGCATCCACTATGGGTATCCAGCCTTTACCACTTGTCTAAATCTCTCACATGTTTTCTTTTGTAACTAGGTTTTGGAGGCTGTAATGGAGGAAGGGGATATGATTCTTACAGAAACATTCACATACCCGTGTCTTTTTAATTTGGTGAGTAAACTAACAGGCATTTCCATACCCATGTCTTTTTAATATGGTGAGTATCCTAACAGACATTTACATACCCGTGTCTTTTTAATATGGTGAGTATTCTAACAGACATTCACATTCGCGTGTCTTTTTAATATGGTGAGTATCCTAACAGACATTCACATTCGCGTGTCTTTTTAATATGGTGAGTTCTAACAGACATTCACATTCGCGTGTCTTTTTAATATGGTGAGTATCCTAACAGACATTCACATTCGCGTGTCTTTTTAATATGGTGAGTATCCTAACAGACATTTACATACCCGTGTCTTTTTAATATGGTGAGTATCCTAACAGACATTCACATACCCGTGTCTTTTTAATATGGTGAGTATCCTAACAGACATTCACATAACTGTGTCTCTTTAATATGGTGAGTATGCTAACAGACATTCACATACCCGTGTCTCTTTAATATGGTGAGTATCCTAACAGACATTCACATACCCGTGTCTTTTTAATATGGTGAGTATTCTAACAGACATTCACATACCCGTGTCTTTTCAATATGGTGAGTATCCTATCAGACATTCACATACCCGTGTCTTTTTAATATGGTGAGTATCCTATCAGACATTCACATACCCGTGTCTTTTTAATATGGTGAGTATCCTATCAGACATTTACATACCCACAAACATAGGCCTACTATACACACAAGATGAGAATGAGAAGATGATTAAGCTGCAGTATTTCCCTTTTAGTATGTTCAGCTAATACTGGGAGTTAAAACAGTGCCTGTGAGATGATACAAGGAGGAAATGCTGCCATCCATTCATCTATCCATCCATCCATCCATCCATCCATCCATCTATCCATCCATACATCTATCCATCCATCCAACCATCCATTCATCCATCCATCCATGCATCCATGCATGCATCCATCCACCCATCCATCCATCCATCCATCCATTCATCCATCCATCCATTCATCTATTCATTCGTTAATTCTCAGACTAATAGTTTGTGGCATGAGTCCTTTTGTAGATGATTTTTCTGACACGAGTCTCAACAATTGATTTTCTTGAGACGAGTTTCAGGAAACCATCTTCAAATGGGTGAGTGCCAGAAATATATATTTTCCAGTCAGTCTTGTAATTTTAGTATAATTATTGTAAAATTCACTGCATTTTATTTGTATACAGCGACATCACGACCCTGGTCACAGCTGATGTATATTACGTTACTGGAAGAAATGTATGCACTGTTACAATTATTAGTCGGGTTGCCAAATGCCAAAATTTGACATAACTTTGAACTTGGGTACATACAATGTTTTATGGTGGTTTTATGTCATTTAAGGTATCCTGAATCGGAAATTGCATGATGACACTTTGCCATCATTGAGCAATTTTTTTTTACGGCCATTTTAAAAACACCTCCTCCTGGCTAAAAAATGTTTAGTTAGGCCTACTGTGTCATGCTATAATGTCCTATAGGTACACAGTTATTACAAGACCTCTACCTATTTAGATACCTTTTACAAACATATAATAAATACAAAATATATAGCAACATGTAAGTGGAGTTTACTGGTGGCCATCTTGGTTTTCAAGATGGCCACCATTGCAAATTTAGTTTGTGCAATACTACCACACCCAGGCAAACCTAAACTTTCTTTTAAAGTGGTATAAAGGTAGTTAAACATGATTCCATGATCACTACATATACAAGGATATTTGTAACCTGTATGTTATATATTAAAACTATTGTAATATAACAATTGTATTTATTGATTATATGTCTAAGAACCACTTGAAACAGCATCTTTCAAAAGAAATGTTACCCCCAAAAAATATCTCTGATAAAAATTTGACAAGTAACTATATAAAATCATCTGCATCACAAGTATGATACATAAGGTAAATTTTGTTACATAAGTAAATGCAGGCATGTTAAAATAAACTGGTAGCTGTCAAATTTGATTGGCTAATATAACGTTTACGCGGTCACATTTTGCACATTAAACATGGTACAGATGAAATAACATATTTACAATAGTGCTTAGAAAGGGAAGTCTTAATCTAAATCTGATCAATATTTTTGTGAAATACGTATGTGGTTCCTTGCTTTACATATCTTTCTATGCACATCTTTGTGCTCATTCAGATTTTCCTTTGTTTATGGAAGCTGTAGCGCATGTACTAGTGCATGCTAAAAGAAACTGGCAGTCTTACTACAGATGGTGTTGAAACCATATTCTTTAGACAAAACACTTTACAGTGATTCATGCTTGAATACACTCACGACTATTGTAACTTCTTTTGGAAACAGTTTTGTGAAGAGATACCATATTTAATATGCTAATGGTAGATTCGTAATCGTCACATCACACACTTTTAAATGTTTATACTACTTTTATATATTAGTAGATTAACGCATATTTTTGTCAGATGTTATGGGAAAAGGTTGTATTTTAAATGCGAAGTATTTTTAAAATAATCACCAAATTTTAATTAGTGAACTTCCTTCTTTGAAACATAATTTTTTATTGTAAAGTCTGATATGCATGTATGATGTCATTACTGTTCATCAGTATAATTTTCATCATGCATAGTATTTAGGATTTATTTACAAATGTCCAGTGCAATACATTGTCAGGAAATGGTGCAAGATAACCCTTGACATGAACAGTTATTCATGAGCAGGCATTTTAGCAAAACAGTCGCATACCATTACTTCCATAAGCTTTGGTGGAGCACACACCAGTACAGTGACTGGGTATGCCGTTTATAATGTCCCACCCACAGTCATATATATTTACATCGTCAGCTTTCCACATCATGGTTTTAACTTGTTTGATGTGCTCAGTCAATGCAAGATCAGTAGGACGTTTGATTAGGGGAATGTCTCTTTTACTTGTAAAAGTAGTGTGCTTCAAGTGGTTCATGGACGATTGTCTGCAAATATATGGCATAGGACATGCAACAAGACTCAAACCATACATGATGAAAATGACTGATGAAAAACAGTAATATCATCATACCTGAATATCACATTTCACTGTAAATTATGTATCAAAGTAGGAGGCAGCCAATTCAAAGTAGGTTGTCATTGTAAAGAGACTTCACCATTTAAACAAACTTTTTTTCCAAGAAAATTGATTCCAGTCATCCGCCTAATCAATATGAAGATTGACAGAGTATGTAACATGATTGATGATTACGAATCTTCCATCAGCATATAAAAGACGATAACAGTATTTCTGCACAGATTCCAACAGAGGTTACGAAAGTCGCAAGGGTATACAGCCATACCCTAAAAACCTTTATACAGCTTCCTTAAATGATAGGACCTCTGAATGACCTCAGGGATGTGCACAGAACGATATTTCAAGCAAGGAACCATATGTATTTTAAAAATATTTCTCAGATTATTTAGAGGAAAACGTCCCTATTGTTAACAAAGTTATTTAATCTGTACCATATTTAGGATGCATAACGTAACCATGCAATGCAAACGTTCCATAGCAAATGAAATTCGACAGCTACCAGCTTATGAATGCCTGCATTTATGTATGTAAATAATTTCACCTGATATCTGGTACATGTGATTTTATTAATTTAACAGTTACTTATTAAATGTTTAAAAAATGTAATTTTACTTTTAAAAGTACTTTTCTGTCTCCAGGTTGGTTTTAGACCAGATAACCAACATATACAATTCTTATATAAGTATAGCCGGTTATATATTACAACATTTTTAATATATGACATATCAAAATAGGTAGCATTTTGGGTGCAGGTTCTAAAGTTTATTAAAGGGACTGACCTGTGTTTTCAGACCTAGCAAGACTTCTGTTTGTTCCCATAAGCGCACGTGTCAGGGGGCAGGGGGCAGGGGGCAGGGGGCAACTGCCCACCTTGTGCTGGAGAAAATCAAAACAATTCGGGCAAAAACAATAGCTCTAGATATTCGGGCAGAATGAGCTAGCCTGAAATGTGTTCACCATGTATTTCCATCATTTTAACCACAATATTACTTGTAATCTGTTTGGCAGTAATGCTAATATAAATAAACGTTGGTATCCAGATTCGTGCATTTTTATTTAATTTGGGCAAACATCAGCCTGTCCCACCAACAAAATAAGCACACAAACTGCTTTTTCAAGTCTTTGAAAGCACTATCTTACCTTAAAATGTTTTACATATAAAGCATTATACTAATAAATACATTCGGAATGACCTTTGGTCCCAATGTTTTAAAATTTCGTTTGGCTGTTGAAAAATAATATTATAAATATTTACCTTCAAAATTATTTTAGACAAAAATCGATATTGAGATACAAAACATTACAATGTCCAGAAATACATGAAATATAGAGATAATCATATTCTAAGCAAGAAAACATAAATTTTAATTTTAATAATGCATTCATATTTTATTTGTCGAAAACGTTGAAACGGCTACAAACTGAGGATAGTCCAATCCCTTTAATATAAGTATAGAATATTAGTCTGGCATAAATGCACGGAAATACTCTTAAAGTATATTATAGACATTAGTTAAAATAAAATCAATATTTAATTTCAGAAATTATGCCAAAATATCATGTTCCTTGCAAGGTGTAAATTAGGTTAAATTGGGATTTTTATTTTTAAATATGTTATTTTTAACTTTCTTCTGTGAAAATCCTCCACCCAAAATGTTACCATTTTTATTTTGACCAATACAGATTACAAATAGTCTTGCTTATGTAGTGAAAGCATTCCCACCTACCTGTATATAACTTAAAACAATTGTTTTAGTTGCCTGGGTGCGATAATATTGTAAAACAAATGTTTACATGGTGGCCATTTTGAAAACCAAGATGGCCGTCAGCAAACGCCCCTGAAATGTTGCTATTGTGTTGTTGTTGTTTTGTATTATTTTTTAGTGTTTGTAAAAGGTATTCAAATAGGTATGGGTCTTCTAATAATCTTGTACAAATAAAACATTATAGCATAATGCAACGGGCCGAACAGAAAAAACTGTAATTTTTTAGCTTTTAAAATGACCGACAAAAAATTGCTCAATGATGACAAAGTGCCATCATGCAGTTTCTGAATCAGGAGACCCTAAATGACATAAAACCATCATAAAACATTTTATGTACCCTAGTTCAAGGTATAACCCTTATTCTGCCCGACTATATGTGACGTCATGTACTTCCTTTGCTTACAGAATGACATAATCAACCAGTAGCAATGACCGTCTACCTCCTAACTGACAAGACTAATTAACCAATGAAAAGGAAACAAATGTGTGCTAGATGTTTTTCCGAGCACAGCATTCTGACACCTTTCTACCAATTGACTGAAATAGACTGATAATTCTGTGTTAAAGCAATGCCTGTAAGATCAGATGAGGATGGAATGCTGTCATTCATTCATTGTTTCATTTATTCATTTATTGTCAGACTACTAATGCTTTGTTTCTCTAGTTTAGATAACCCCGCTGGGAGTTAAAACAGTGCCTGTAAGACTGGACGTGGAGGAAATGCTGTCATTCATACATTCATTCATTCATTCACTCATCCATTCACTCATCCATCTATTTATTATCAGACTGCTCATTCTTTTTTCTCTGGTTTAGATGACACCGCTGGGAATTAAAACAGTGCCTGTCAGATTAGACGAGGAGGGAATGCTGTCATTAATTAATTAATTCATTCATTCATCCATTTATCCATCCATCCATCTATTTATTATCAGACCGCTCATTCTTTGTTTTTCTTGTTCAGATAACCCCGCTGGGAGTTAAAGCAGTGCCTGTGAGATCGGACGATGAGGGGATGCTGCCGTCTGCCCTGGACAATGTTTTGTCTACGTGGAGAGAGCAGACATCTGGACGGCGGCCCAAGGTTTTGTACTGTATTCCGTCTGCTGCAAACCCCACCGGCGTCACCTGGAGCATGGCAAGGAAGAAGGACATCTACAACGTAGCCAGACATTATGGACTCCTGATTCTGGAGGACGATCCTTATTACATGATGCAGTTTTCTAGAGTGAGTACATGGCTTGTATGTAACAATGGTGCTGACGGCAATTGCCATCACTGTGATCAGGGCTTCTAAGTTATGGTAGCCCCACCCTCATGGCTAGTAATATTCAATGTTGGGCCAGTAAATAACCACTATTGCCATGCCCGATGGCTAGTGAAAAAGAGTTGTCAAATCCTGCATTTAAGTCTATTTTGTAAATATGAATAACCTGCCCCGACCCTCACCCCCACCCCCCACCTTTAGTGTTTTTAAGTTCTTTAGGTGACACATCTGATTATTACTATTAGTAAAATTCTATTAACTTAAAGTAGGGCTAGTGAATTTTTAATCATGGCTAGTAAATTTTTAAAATCACTGATCCTATGGCTAGTGGATTTTATAAAAAATTCTAGAAGCCCTGGTGATATGAAACAAATCCTAAAGTTTGAGCTCTGTGAGTATAAAAAAAAAAAAAACTGTTTCATTATCCTATCCAAGAACTGATCCGCCAAAACGTTTTCCATTCCCATTATCATGGTCTTAATTGACATTGGCAAACACACACTAAATAAGTCTAGTTGAGATAAAGTCTAACTGATATGTGTTGAACAAAGTTGCAACCCTTGAACTGAGGATATATGAAAAGAAAATCAACCCGGTAGGGGACATGGATTGCTTTAGCAGTTCTAGGGCAGGGTAACGAAACCTGTCTAATGAGACCAATCAGATCTCTGTGTACTATCCTGTCTGTGGGAAGGTGCATATAAAAGATGCCTTGTCACTAATGGGAACATGTAGCATTTGTTTTCTGAAGACATATGTCATAATCAAAGAATGAATAAATAACGGTACTAAGTTCAAATCCCACCTGAGACAATGGGGGATTTTTCATTCCAGCACAGACTCCAACCCAATGGGGAGGTATATGTCTCCATACACCGAGTTTCACCCACTTCACGGGTGCGATTATGGATGTGTCTCCCAAGTGTATGACAATTTTTGGGTTATGTATTGTCTACCAGAATATATCCAGTTATATAAAATCAGATAAATGTATTATTTTTTATCTTATATCTTTTGTACAACTACAAATCTGACTTGTGCATTTTCACTGGAGTTCCGTATATGTATATATTGCAGCCAAGAGTACCAAGTTTTCTCTCTCTGGATACAGATGGCAGAGTAATTCGCCTTGATACATTTTCAAAGATTTTATCAGCTGGGTATGTATGCCACATGTTAGTGCTGCAGCAATAAACTAATGTTTCATCACCTCGATATGAACCGCTGTACACTATTTGGCAAATATTGCCTTTTATCCTGCAATCACTGTTTCTATTGACAGAATATGATAACTTTTAAACAAAGTTATATCATGCTACTAGCAGGATATGACTTTCGATGTCACTCTTGTGACGTCACACATAGCTACATTACAGAATCGCTCATTTCATGTCTAGGTCATCATACAATGTGGTTGAAATAACAGAAATAATAGCTTTTCCCCTTAATTTTTATTTTTCTGCAGGATAAAGATAATAACTAGTTAATAATGTCGGATATTGGCTTTATCCTGTTCAGCAGATATCTGATGTCATTAACTAGTTATTCTGTATTTAATGTTACAGTTTATACATATATGTGATTCTAGGGAGCAGTTGACCTTATGAAAATTACTTTTGGACTTGTTAAGAGATACAGTTTTGATTACTTTAGTGGTTTTGTGATTTAGATTCCATGTAATGTGTTGTCAGGGGCAAGTTTCATAATGACCAAAGATATTTATTAATTTTTGTTGTGAAATGTAGATTATACCTTGGTAATTTCATTTAGTACTATTTTTTTATTTATAATATTGCAAACTGCAGTGAGAGTGACTGATAGATTAACATATGACGTCATAAATTTGAATTTAACTTGTATCTCCATATTGAAAAGAAGAAGTTTGTTTTGTTTAACGACACCACTAGAACACATTGATTAATTAAACATATGATGTCAAACATAGTAATTCTGACTCGTAGTCATCAGAGGAAACCCACTACAGTTTTCCTAATGCAGCAAGGGATCTTTTATATGTTCTTTCCCACAGACAGGAAATCACATACCACAGCCTTTGACCAGTTGTGGCCATATTGTGGCTGCTATTTTAATGTGATTAATATTTTCTATTTATTTCATATATGCAAATGCAACTTTCTCTAAGTATGCAGACGAGAGGTGGAAAATAATGAAAATTGTATTTTATTTTAGGCTGAATAGCGTAGACAAGATGACTACTACTAGTTCTAGTGTCTGAGGCAGACATTCAAATAGGGTGTGTTATTTCACCAAAGATTCTTTAGGAAACTACTGTTTACGCCAAGTGGCAACATGTTAAAATATTGATATTCTTGAGTTAATTATGAAAATGTGGGAATGATGTACCCCCCCCCCCCCCCCCCCCCCCATTTTTTATTTTATATAATTTTTAAATATGGCTCTTTAAATGTTAAAAATGTATCTTTAAGGTGTTGATTTTATTCCAGAATCAGACTGGGCTTTATGACTGGGCCAAAACAAATTCTTGAAAGAGTTCAGCTTCATATGGAGGTTTCCTCAGTCCATGGTGGAAACCTGGCACAGGTAAAATCAGAACATCACAAACTCTTTGCCAAATAAGATTTGAACATTTTCAGTTGGTTTAATTCGATAAAATGTTTATATGACTAGATGTGACAACATTAATATTTAAATGAAGAAACGAAGCTTTATCCAAAAATACTCTTCATTGTTTTAGAGAACCAAATACATTATCATTAGTCATAGACTTGATGTTAGATAGGAGGGTCGGTCTGGGATCAATCCCTGTCGGTGGGCCCATTGGGCTATTTCTTGTTCAAGCCAGTGCACCACGACTGGTATATCAAAGGCTGTGGTATGTATTACCTGTTTGTGGGATGGTGCATATAAAAACTCCGTTGTTGCTAATCGAAAAGAGTAGCCCATGAAGTGGTAACAGCGGGTTTCCTCTATCTGTGTGGTCCTTAACCATATGTCTGACGCTATATAAATGTAAATAAAATGTGTTGAGTGCTTCATTAAATAAAACATTTCTTTTTTTTGATGTTAGATAGGAGTGGGATTTAGCTCAGTCTGTTTGAGTGATCGCCCGAGGTGCTTGCATCGCAGGATCGAACCACCTCGGTGGATCTATTCAACTGATTGGGGGTTTTCTCGTTCCAACCATTCCACCACAACTGGTCAAAGGCTGTGGTATTTGCTTTCTTATCTGTGGGAAAGTGCATATAAAAGATCCCTTGCTGCTATTGAAAAAGTGTAGCTGGTTTCCTCGGATGATTTTGTGTCAAAATTACCAAATGTTTGACTTGACATCCACTAACCAATGATTAACTAAACAAAAAGAAATATTTGATATCGGATATAATTGCGTCACCATGGGCGGATCCAGGAAATATTTTTAGAGGGGGACCAAAAAAGAAGGGCACATTGACTCGTCAAAAGGGCACCTTACTACAAGTTTTGATATTTACAATTAATATGAATTCCTACAGTTCTACGTCATAATATACTAGCAATAATGAAGTAAATTGGCGTCACTCGCGTTAGAACCTCAATGGGGCCCCATTGAGACTCAATAACACAGACACATATCTGCAAGCTTGCGCATGTACACGAAAATCTTGATTTCATTTATCTACAGTATAATTATTGTTTACTTAAAAAAAAAAAAATTCTACAAACAAAAAGGGCACTTGGACATTTTGAGGGCACTTGAACAATTTTTTGGGGGGACGCGTCCCCCTGGTCCCTCCCCTTGGATCCGCCCATGGTCACTTAGGTGAGAGTGCTGCCACATAAGCTGCATACAGTAATATACCACTGGCAGTCTTTGCCATTTACAAATATGTTTGTTTGTTTGCTATGTTTCTTGTTCCAGCCAGTGTATCACAACTGGTATATCAAAGACTGTGATGCGTGCTATCTTGTCTGTGTGATGATGCATATAAAAGATCCCTTGCTACTAGTGGAAAAATGTTTTCCTCTCTAAGACTATATGTCAAAATTACCAACTGTTTGACATCCAATAGCTGATGATTAATAAATCAATGTGCTCTAAACCTTTTGTTTGTAGATAATGATTTTAAAAGTGTTGCAGCAGATGCACTATGAGGGGTTCATGGCACATGGAGATACTGTGTCGGACTTCTACCAGGAAAGATGTGAGAAGGCTCTAAAACTTACTAAGAAGCACCTTACAGGTAATTGTGGTTAAGCTATTCGCTTTAAAGGGCATTGTATTTATGTGATTAGTCGCACCGACTTGTTGCATGCAATCAAATCATACTGTAAGAACACCTAAATCGGAACATTAGTCTTATACAACAAGTCGTGTCAGAGTCGTACTTCTCATGACGAATCGTAAGCTCTCAGCCAATCAAATCACATTAAAGTTGTTCAGTTGTGTTACATCACAGTCATAAAACCTATTATTGTCCAGATGTGGTCGGTAATTGTTTTCTTACATAATACGGTCAGTAAATTGTCATGTTTTCTTTATTTCAGTGGAAATTTGTATGCACTTTCATTTCAATCAAAATATTTTTTAAACTAACGAGCTTTGTTTGATGTCATGGAATCTCATGATGTAACGTCATTCCACATACACGATTCGAGTGTCTACAACAAAATACATGCCACTAGTCAGTGCAACAAATTGCATAATGTGAATGCCGCTTTAACGACACTGGAAAATATTTTTGACTATTTCAGCTTTTCTACCATTAAATTAGACACTACTTAACACTTCTTGCTGAAATTATCAACTTGGCACCTCAGTGTGTTTCTGATTCTTCTGTTCAAAGCAGAGTTAAATTAATCCTGGGTTAGTCTAATATTTTCATTTTAATTATTAATGCACAAATACAAAATAAACTTTCAATTTGATTGTGTATGGATATCTTTGATTGTTCTAAATCAAACTTCAACATGATATGTTTTTAGTTATTATTTGTACTGATTCAGTCCTTGGTTTATGAACATTTCTGTTATCCACTGGTTAGTGGTTATAAGCTAATTAATTGTTGAACAACTGGGCCCTGGTGTTTGTGGTAGCTTCAAATGCATTGCTTGACAACAGAAACGGTTCGTACATGTAGCCTACAGATGTGAGAAACTAGCTTACTGTAGGTGGGTGTGTATGTGTGCATGTTTGAACTAGTAAAATCACTACACTGATCTCCCTTGCTAGCGATCCACCGATTGTTCTTGAGTACACAGCACAGAGGCTGAAGTATCAGCTCCTTTCAGCATGCTATAACTTTAACTGAATGTGAGCATGAAACAAGTGAGTTGTAATATTTAAGCAATTGGTGCTAATAACTATTATATCAAAGTTGTATGTGCCTACCTACATGTACTTGGAGAAGTCCATATTGTTTTCAGTTTTCCAAAATGAAGTGTTACAAAATACCTATCAGATGTAGTTTTTAAAAAGGTTGACTATAATATTTGTATTTTCACAACGTTTTAGTCTTTACACTGTTTTTACATAATTAATTTTCATTTTAATAATAAATAATAATTTGTATATACTTGGGTTTTTTTTCTCTAGGTCTGGCAGAATGGCGGGTCCCTCATGGTGGAATATTTCTATGGCTTCGCATGCTTGGTTCCAGTAACAGCACTGAAGTTATCAGGAAAGCGCATGAGAAAGGTGCTACATTCACTGATGGGGCATTCTTCATGAAAGAGGGAAAACCGTGTGAATATATCAGAATGTCATACTCCCTGATCGACGACCAAGACATGGAAACGGTGGGTTTAGTATAAAACTCTTTAAGATGTTTAAATTTCTGTTCAATCTATTTTTGTTTGTTTTTTCAGGATATGTAAGAAATAGAATACTACACTTGTGTCACAGGGATGGGACATACAGTTAGCCCAGTGGTAAATCACTAGCTTGATGCACAGTTGGTCTAGGATCGATCCCTGTTGGTGGGCTCATTGGGCTATTTCTCATTCCAGCCAATGTACAATGACTGGTACATGTATATCAAAGGCTGTGGTATGTGCTATCCTGTCTGTGGGATAGTACATATAAAAGATCCCTTTGCTACTGATGGAAAAATATAGTGGGTTTTCTCTCTAAGACTATATGTCAGAATTACCAAATGTTTGACATCCATGTCCAATACTTAATTAATCATTGTACAAATTTGAAACCTGTTTTTTCAGGAATGATTTCTTTTCTTTGTTAACAGGCTGTAAAGATATTGGCCTCTGTTCTCCGGGAAGAAGGAAATCAAGATGGTCAAGAAAACCCAGAAAATAAAGATCTACATGACTGAAAGATTGATCTACACCACGTTTTATTACATTCATAATAATTTGCCTCAAACATAACAGTTCAGATTTTTAATAACAGGCCAATAGGAACCAGGAGGGTGTGGGGGCCAGTGCTGGGTTGTTTTTTTCCTGCTCTATATAATTAAAAGTAAAACAATGGCTTGTGCCACCCACCCCAACGTGAAGGGTGTGACCCTCTATTAGAGGTTGTCCCCCCCCCCCCCCCCCCGACTCCCCCACTCTAGATATGGTTCCTATGGGTCTGTAAATTGTGGCTTTATTAAAAAACAAATGTGCACGTGAGATTGTAACAAAGCAGGCAGCTTACCACATTTTTGTGGTTATCCCAAAATTTTGGGCTACCCGCCATATTTTGGACACCTCCCCAAAAAAAACATTTGTGTAGTATTCTACAAGGTGAAGAAACCTAATCTGGTTTTTATCCCCACCTGATTAAAATTGCTAAAGTTTTTTCTTTACAGATTCCAATCTCTAGGAGTACCAGTGATTTCTCGTTCAAGCCAGTGCACAATGACTGGTATATCAAAGGCTGTGGTATGTACTACCCTGTCTGTGGGATGGTGCATTTAAAAGGCCCCTTGCTCTAGTGGTGTTGTGATGTATGCTGCTAATCAAAGAGTAGCTAATTAAGTGGTGACAGCGGGTTTCCTCTCTCAATATCTGTGTTTAACTATATGTCTGACACCATATAACTGTAAATAAAATTTGAGTGCGTGGTTAAATAAAACATTTCTTTCTTTTGTTTTTATGTGTATATAATATGTCTTGCTTGTATATGTGTGTTTGTGTATATGCATGGACACAATGTGTAATGTGTATTCATCACTCTGTATGTGTGCGTGTGCATGTTCACACATATAAAGTTTGTTTTATTTAACAACGCCACTAGAGCACATCAATTTTTTTATCTTACCATCGGCTATTGGACGTCAAATATATGGTCATTCTGACTCTTTTACGACAGGCAGCAAGGGATCTTTTATTTGCGCTTCCCACAGGCAGGATAGCACAAACCATGACCTTTGTTGAACCAGTTATGGATCACTGGTTGGTGCAAGTGGTTTACACCTACCCATGAGCCTTGCAGAGCACTCACTCAGGGTTTGGAGTCGGTATCTTGATTAAAAATCCCATGCCTCGACTGGGATCAGAAGCCAGTACCTACCAGCCTGTAGACCGATGACCTAACCACGACGCCACCGAGGTACAATGGCATAGTGTATATTCCCTACCCACTCTTTAAAACCCAACCCCGACCTGCTTTTACACATACATTAGATAGCAACCTCACATGGCATCCAAAAGAAACTTTACCATAGTTTTAAATCACTCTGGTGTAAAAACAACAAAAGATAGTCGCATGAGGTAAAATATATTGACTAGATCAATATGTCAGCATTAACATAACTAAAAATGAGTGTCAATCAGCATCTGATAATGACGTCACATTTTCCCAAAGCGAGGTGGTGTACACAAATCGAGCTTTCAACTTAATGGACCACATGCAAAGCATACAGACAATCACTCAAGTTCAATAACAAGTCACATTAATAGCGTGTGTGACCACCCCTTGCCCCAATACAAGCAATAATTCTCCGACGCATAGAAAAAACCAATCGTCTGATGAGGTCACGTGGGACGCGTTGCCATTCTTCTTGAAGGACCTGGATCAGTTCCTGTTGGTTGGCTGGAGGGTATGGTCGTTGTCGAACACGGCGATCCAAAACATCCCAGAGGTGTTCTATGGGGGACATGTCTGGGGAGCGTGCAGGCCACGGCAATACGTTTACGTTGTTGGCTCTTAAGGAAGTTCTGTACGATTCTGGCTGTATGAGGTCTGGCGTTGTCTTGCTGAAAAATGACACCACGTGGCTGCCGTTGGAGAAATGGTATTGCAGTTGGACGAAGAATGTCATCCCTGTAACGTTGAGCTGTCAAGTTTCCGTGAACGATGACCAATGGTGTCCTTTCCTGTGCACAGATACCTCCCCACACCATGACACTCCCTCCACCATATGGCACGACCTCCTGAACGCAAGAAGCCGCCACTCGTTCTCCCCTACGGCGGTACACACGCCGTCTTTCATCAACTGAACAAAGAGAACCGGCTTTCATCAGTGAAAAGAACCCGCAGCCAATCACGTCGCTGCCAACGTCGTACAGTCCTAGCCCATGTCAATCTCAAACGACGATGTTGTGGTGTCAGTAAGTGTCCTCTATATGGTCTGTAAGCCCTTATTCCATGAGTCCTGAGTCGCCTGGCCACTGTCGGTCTACTAACCCTGTGACCTAAGGCATTCATTGCTGATGACGTCACTGTCAGGAAGCGATTTCGTAGATGCAAGGTACGCAAGTACCGGTCATCACGGGGCGAAGTCACCCTGGGTCTGCCTGTTCTTGGCCTGTCTGATGTCTGCCCTGTTTGCCTGTAGCGTTGCATCAAGTTTGTAACAGTAACACGGGAACAACCGAAGGTTCTGGCGATGTTGGCATGAGTGGCTCCCATCTGTATCATACCCAAGGTTCTCTCGCGTTGTTCTGGTGTCAGTCGTGGCATTCCTATGGTGGTTTTTTATGTGTGGATGTCTGACATGCTGTCTAAACCGTTTTTATACCCTTATTACACGTGCAATTGCTGTTGTTCATAGTGCACGAGTTTTTCACTTTTCTGTGTGTCCCACCCAAAACGTGCAGTGGGCATACATTATTGTTGTGTTTGGGCTATGTGTTTTGGATTGAGTTGCTTTTTAAAAACAATTAATTTTTTCTTAAATTCCAAATTGAAAATGATAAAGTTTCTTTTGGCCTTCAGTATATATTATTAATATATACTTGTACATAAAACAATGTGCATTATGTAATTACGTGAGTGTGTGTCTGTGCCTGTGTGTGCCTGTGTGTAATGAGATGTACTATGTTTTAAGAGCTTCAAGTGATAATACAATTATGCATATTTGATAAAGTAAGTGGAAGCTCAAGCCCAAGCTTGACAAAGATGAAACTGGTTTAACTTGATTTTAATGTTGGTTATTTATTTATTTATTGTTATTAGTTTAGTTTAGTTTAATTTCATATATTATTATGTGTTAAGATTAGTTTGTTTTAGTTTTAGTTATAGCTTCAATTATGTTATTGCTAGTATTGTAATGTGAAAATTATAAACTAAAAAAGAAATTCTAACTTAAAAAGCGTTTGACTTTTTCTTATGTATTAAGTGCCAAATTTTTTTCCCCCACTTTTTAAAGTTGAATAATACCGTTGACACACCAAATACGGTTCTGTTCAATGTGTGTGTGGGAACGGGACGTAGCCCAGTGGTAAAGTGCTCGCTTGATGCGCAGTCGGTTCAGGATTGATCCCCTTCGGTGGAGCCATTGGGCTATTTTTCGTTCCAGCCATTGCTCCACAACTTGTGTAACAAAGGCTGTGGTATGTACTATCCTGTGTGGGATGGTGCATATAAAAGATCCCTTGCTGCTAATCAAAAAGAGTAGCCCATGAAGTGGCGACAGCGGGTTTCCTCTCAATATCTGTGTAGTCCTTAACCATATGTCTGACGCCATATAACCGTAAACAAAATGTGTTGAGTGCGTCATTTCTTTCTTTCTGTTCATGTGTGTCAATGCGTATCTACGGTTTGGTACCCGTATTTTGTAAGTCACGACCCTTTAACCTATCTGAATCAAAACTCATTGATCTGTTTTGAAGTTTGGTGTGTCAGCGGTGTAACTGAATACGTATGCATGGCAAAACAGGAATTTGAACAACACCAGTTTATTAGGTTTTTATAAATGTACACAAGAAACAGTGTGCAAGATGTTTGCGTGTATCATGGGTGAACTTTTTAGTCATGTGATCACCCCTCCTCCACATCCTTGTTTAAAATATTGAATGTGTGTATTGTTGTGGTGTTATTGGATACAGTAATTGTAGATCAATGATTTGTATAGTAGTAGAATGGATGACATAATAGATTTATTCGGTCAATTTCACACATTAATCGTGAACGTGTACAAGTAATTTTCAAATCCCATCCGAGTTGTCTCCCTTCAATTAATACTAACAACAGAACATCACATGTATTTAAACAAGGTGTTTGTCGTCATCCTTACGGGATTTTACCGTCCAATAATTTTGTAATTACCTAGTAAAATGAAAGTGACTAGTGCAAACATTCTAAACAAGAAAATGTATTTAATATGTAATTCTAGTCGTTAAAACGACTCGGTTAGTAGTACAATGTCAATGGTTACAAAAGTCCTTTCAGGTCCATAATATTAACAAAAGGTATATTTATAAGTTGTAAAGTATCACGAGGGGTATATGACATTTTATGTACCTCTGTGTGTTCTTTTACCCGAGCTCGTTTAAATACATGTGATGTTCTATTGTTAGTATTAATTGAAGGGAGACAACTCGGGTGGGATTTGAAAATTACTCGTACACGTTCACGATTAATGTGTGAACTTGACCGAATAAATCTATTATGTCATCCAGTCTACTACTATAAACCATGTTAAACCATATAGCCAAATAATCAAAATAACGCCAGACAATAATTGTTAACAATTTATTAACGGAGCCGTACCACGCGGGCGCGAACGAAACCACTTGCCAGTGACGAAAAATAGTTCCATCGATAAACGAGTTTTTAACTTCAAATGTTTGTAATACGAAATTGTCTGAAACAGATATTTATATACTTGATTGATTATCAATGTTATTTATAATCAAATTATTGCTGTAGTATTAACTGGGGTGGCTGGAAACTGTTGGAAATTACAGACGGGGTATAAGAGAATTTGGCTCCGCCCAAAGGGGTATAAGGGATTTGTCCAACGGCAAACGACCAATGAGATTAACGAATTTTACATGAAGGCGAGATAAATATTTTTTATTATGCACAAATCACGGTTACCTCGTATTATTAACTTGAACTGAACATTGATCACCATAGTAGTACCACAGCTTCATACGCTACATGAAGCTATCAGACACTGATTCATGATTAAAGTTTGTTTTGTTTAACGACACCACTAGAGGAAACTAGTCCGGAGTGACATAGTAAGTGTGGTTCTTACTATGTCCGGATCTTGTTACATACCCTATATATATAATATTATCATTATTAACAAAATAAATATTTCCCGAAATTTTAAATTTGCTAAGTAGAAGGAAGCAACTCGCCGTGCACGTTAAGGAAAGTATTGATTTAATGTGCCCCGTGCACCTTGAGAAAACCCGCTACACTTTTCCATTAGTAGCAAGGACTTTTTATATGCACCATCCCACGAACAGGATAGCACATACCACGGCCTTTGATATACGAGTCGTGGTACGCTGTCTGGAACGAGAAATTGCCCAATGGTCCCAGACTGACCGTGCATACGGCAAACTATTTACCACTGACCTACATCCCGCCCCTAATACATGCACAATCGTGATGCCCTGGCTGGAACGACAAATAGCCCAATGGGCACACCGACGGGGATCGATCCCAAACCGACCGCGCTTTACCACTGGCCTTCATCCCGTCCCTGGGTTAATTATGGCGAGGCGAGATTGTAGCTTTAAGAGCCGTTATCGAACGAAAGAAATGTTTTATTTAACGACATTTTATTTACGGTTATATGGCGTCAGACATATGGTTAAGGACCACACAGATATTGAGAGGAAACCCGCTGTCGCCACTACATGGGTTACTACTCTTTTCGAAAGCAACAAGGGATCTTTTATATGCACCATCCCACAGACAGGATAACACATACCACGGCCTTTGATATATCAGTCGTGGTGCACTGGCTGGAGCGAGAAATAGCCCAATGGGCCCACCGACGGAGATCGATCCCAGACCGACCGCGCATCAGGCGAGAGCTTTACCACTGGGCTACGTCCCGCTCGAGCTGTTATCGAGGTCACTTAGAATAATATAACAGCAGTTGCGTTACTGCATTATGTACTCGTACGTACTTCCTGACGGGTCGTAGTCGATTCTTGTGGGTGCTGTGCAGAAAAGTGTTGGTACCAGAGCCTTCGTTACGATGGAAGAGCCTGACTTATTAAGACAGGACAGGTAAATATGCGTTCTTCTATATGTAGGCCTATGTATTTTCATTATGGCATACGTACAGTTTGTTTAAACACGCAAGTCGTCCGGTTTCGTAACAGAATGTAGTGGCCAGGTCAGTTGGTTCCATTTTAATTTCGTCTACTAATTTCGTACCAGAACCAATTCGTATCCGACTTATTTCCTGCCAAAGTTGTTTCGTTCCCTTGAAAGAAGTAATTTCGTTGTATAAAGGCCGCTAGACTGGTTTAGGCGCCTCACGTTAAATCAAATGGCCACGCCGGGAAACAATCAAATAGTTTGCGAACGTTAGCGAAACGTTTGCTGACTGAACTTAAAGCAGTTGTATCGCATTGGTACACTGTATGAACGACGCCAGTTAATGATTTTTCTTACACACTCGTTGGTGAGAACACCATGCGTTATTTTTTATAACACACAGTTGTTTACAGACGGGTCCCTACATTTTGCTGTTTTATAAGTGACAGCATGCCTAGTCATGCATACTAGTAGTTATCTAGTCATATAAAGAAACAATATCATGGGTGTTAAAGACTACAGAGGTCAACCTCTTGTCAATCTGATTAAAATTAGCTCTATTGGTCTACCAGTAGATCTAACAGCATTGCGTGAATTGCCATGTCCAGGTGACATTTCATCTATAAATAACAATTTAAATATCGACCAATTACACTTCGCCTTTTATAGCGTTATTCGGGAGCATACCCATTCTAAAAATATCAGGCGAGACTATTTATGCAATAGGCGAACTTGTTGGTCTATTTCAACATTAAAAAACAGGGGTGAGGGGGGGGGGGGGGGGGGTTGCAGTAATACACTCTGGATTATATACTAGTATAAACAGATTTTATGGCTATTACGGGGTTTTTTCGTCTAGAAACGAATTAAACAATTTTATTTTGAAATTAGTTTCCGGCATACTTTATAATTCACCCGAATCATTTCGTGTACCCTCGGCATAATCCCGAGTGTTTTCAAATTCTTTTTAAATTACTGGCATAATTTTGCAAGTAAGGTTTTGATAGGTCGAATCAAAGGTCAACTGGACATGACCTCCAACGGGGTGCTGTTAGATCCACAGGTAATAGTAATTAACCAGTGGAGCTAATTTTAATTAGATTGACCTCTTGTAATCATCAAAGAAAGATTTGAAAATACATTTCCGTATTGCATGTTCATTTTGTAATGAAGACGTATATATATTATAATATGCAAGGTAACGAGATGGGTATACTGGAAGTGTACTGTAGTAGTGAATAGTTTAGCAATTATTAAATTAAAGCCCTATCCTCATGTCTCCAAGGGCATAACTATATATATATATAGCCTCAAATTGGGAAAGAGTTCGACCTGTGCCCCTCTATATCAACGACTCTAAAGACTAACCGTAACCCGTATCCATAAAACTACCCTAACGACTGAAAGGGGGATATGGGTTGAACTCATTCCTCAAATTATGTTATTTGAGCAAAAGCTAAATTAAACTTACATGACGAATTAGTATTATGAAAATATTTTGGTACAATGATCTCTCTCCAAATAGCCGTCTTTTTACATATCCAGACGTGTCGTCAAATGATGTTTTTTGGTTTGTCCTTATGATGTTTTGGTTACATTTTAGTGGGCACAGAATTTGTGACTATAGTGTTTTTCTAAACAAAGCGAGCAAGAGAAGAATAAAGATACCATTTCCAGACCAAAAAGGTATTCATTCTTTTCATTCGTTCGTTCATTCATTCTTGTATCTTATTTATTAAATTTATGGGGCCGTTCAACAAGTACGTAACGAATAATTTCACAGTGGATAACCGCATGCGGGTAACTGTAGTTACTCGCATCCAATATGGCGGAGGACGTACATGACGGGTATTAATCAATGTGAATTTCCATTCTTAGCGGGCATTTTTGAGATGTCCATATACAGAAACTTAACGAAATATATAAAATATGCACTCTTGAAGCATTCGTTTTTGAAAAATAGTATTTGGGAATTAGATAACTGGCATCAAAAATTTAGTGTGATTTTGGTAACTGAAAGTGTCAACATCATGAGGATGTGGGTATCTGTTGCGGTTGGATGAGGGTAACTGTTCGATGCAGAATGCCGTTCAAGTCACAAATAATAAAAAATTGGATGATTGAATACTTTAATTTGAATATAAGACGAAATGACTCAACGGTAATGTCAGTCTATTCTGTAATAATATAATGTAGATTTGTGTCTTTATAGTATTCTTGCATTAACTTTCAAGATTGAAATAGTCCGACATATTACCCAAACTCTGAAAGATGAAAGGGCAATTACCCCAAATGGAAATTTAATGTCACATTATACCAAATTAAAATTAAAATATACTCTTAATAGTTATATATTTTGTTGTTGAACATCGAAATGCCCCCCCCCCCCCCCCCCCCCGTTATTCACAATGTGGCCGTTCAAATATTACGTAACGCTATTATGTAACAATTAGGCACCCTCCAACACCCCTCTCTAGTACATCGCGGTGGAAGAGATACCCACGAGATATTTATCGTCTCTTCACATGTGAAAATACATCTTTTGAGAGGTTATGACATCTGATCACGTGAGCAGAGGTGTCACACACTACAACTCCGCATAGATGTTATGCAAAAAGTGTGGACATGGTTCTTTCTATTCATATTTTTAAATCGGAAAAATACTTGCTGTATATAATTAATGTTAGCAGCATAATTTAACAAAATATATATTTTAATAATTTAGTTTAGCCTTGAACATGTTTATAATATTGTTTGTGCAAACTTCATTCATAGATGTGTGGCGTAGGAATGCAAAATTTCATTGATAGGCTAAATAGCTAAGTGAAGTAGCCACATGACGTCATTTTTGTTCATTGATGTGCGGTGTAATAAATGAAATACTACACTCGTTCCCGTGTGAGACCGTTTATATTACAACTCGTAATGTATGATTAAAAATAAACTCGTAACGTAAACGGTCTCACACTGGAACTTGTTTAGTTTTCTCTATGTAACGCTCCGTAATGTTTGACCATACGCCCCAAAAATATTACGTACGTTTAAGACACCCCCCCCCCCCCCTTTTCCATTCACAGACAAGTCAGCAATGGATGTAATGTAATTTTAACGTACTGTTTTGCAATTTGGGAAAGCGCAGATACCCATTTCAACTCGATTAATAATCCTTATTGAGTGTATACGTCTGGCTAGAACTAAGCCTACGTTAAACACTGTCGCTATGACAGAGCGTTTATGAAAAAAAGTAATAATAAAACCAGTGCGTTACATACCGCTGTTAAATACACCCACCACCTCTAACACCACATACCATTTAGACCTCCACCCAACCACCCCCTTAAGCGTTACGTAATATCTGAATGGACGCAGAGTGCATTTTGATGGTGTGTAATAAAATAGTATTGGCTCGGGCGGATGATTTATCGCACAAATAGCGCATGTAATAATCTAAAAAAGAAAATGTAGGGAGAAAACATCTGAATAATGTTTTTTACTAATTGTTTCTAGACGCACATGGCGATCATTAGTTATGAGGAGACAACTACAGCAGTTACTCTCATCCTACAGTTACGCTCATCGTTGCATCACTTTTATCAGATACCCACATCCCATCTGAAACTGACTAGAGAGTTAGTTACCTGCATCATCGCTTCGAAGTTACCTTCATCATGCCTAACTTTGTGATTTCATTATCAGCCGAATTACACAACTTATCCGTAGAGCATCGATTCAAAATACATTTACACTAAACCAACTGCCGATACGCTCTATTAAAATGTGAATGTACTGCTTAGAAATACGGACATTCAACGCGCTCTCTCACAGATGGTTGACCTAATTATTGACCCAACACGGTATTATATGACAATATATACATTTGATTTGTACCTAAAAATACTTTATTGAACCATCTACATAACCACCATATCACACTTATTATTGATTTTTTTTTTTTTTTTAAATTGAATTATGGGTACGGTCCATAATTCTGAGATAAAATAACGGCTATTAGGAGAGCAGAGGTGTGACGTATTATTTTGAGTCACGTGACGGGCATTCCCCGAATAACCGCAGTGTCAAAACGATTTACCAAGTTCGTGTAACGAGAACGCTTGACCGTCCTTCTGCGACGTAGGGTAAATAGAAGAAAAAAACCCCACAACAATGAAAATAAGTTATTAAAAAATAATAATAACATGTACTGAATAATAATAAGCTTATACATTAATTTATTTTAGTAACAGAAGCATGTTAAACGTCGACAATCCCGACTAGTTAGTCGTACGCGAAAAACTCTAAACATCTGGATCATGAACACCTTCATTATCCACCTTGTCAAATTCATTATTATGCAAAATATGTCATAACAGCTGACTTAGGATAGGAATTGTTACAGTTTTAAAGAATACTCTGAACTAGACGGTGTTTATATACAATGTGACTATATATACGAAGGCCGTGTATATAGCCTCCACTAACGAGGGCTGGCTATATTCACAGTAAAAATGTATATAGGCGGTATATAAGTACATGTATCCATATTACCGAACCATCTGAAACACGAGGAATACATACAAAGTACTGTACGAACAGTGCATTTTCTGAACAGGGGAGGGGGTGGGGGAGTATATGAATTTAGCGGACCCTTTTATGTACGTTTTCCATAGATATATGAATAGCGTCATATTGTCCCTACAGTACTAACCAAAAAAAAAAAAAAAATAATAATAATAATAATAATAATAATGAATAAATAAATAAAGAAATAAAAATAACAATTACAAATTATCAGCTGCTGAGGTAGATTAACTGAAACTAACTACGGACAATACACAAACTAACAACAGGGCTTGAACTTAATAAGTTTTCACTGATTGCAATTTTGAGGTTAAAAAGTTAATTTTACCAGAAATAAATATGATTAAAAGATTATTTTGCTGTATTTAGTCACATTTCAAATGCTGAAAATTGCAAAGGGCAATAAATCTCAGAATACATTTTTTTTATAGGCTATATCGTTTTATATCGTTTTACAACTTTCGAAGAGACCAGACGCCGCTTCTGGGTAGAGGCACTAACACGTGACAAACCTGATGCATCCATCATCATGGCTTCCCACACAAAATGCGACTACGTTGAGTTTAATGTTGTTGCTTGTCAACAATAACCGACGTTAACAGCAACCAAAATTGTTAAAGCATATGCATTGATAATATTTCTACATTATAAAAAAAAAACCCGGATGCATCCAGTTCTTGAATAAAGAGTATCTCTTTTTATCATCAAATTTGTGTGGTCTTCATTTTTCATTTAATCTAATTTTAGAGTTCAATCAAGACATTCTCTATATTTGTATTTATTTTGCCATCTTCGGCTACTACATCTATTTATTTATTTATTTTTATTTTTAAAATAAAAGTATATGCAGTTAAATTACACACACATTTAATAATAATTATTATTATTATAAAAGTTTTTTTTTTTAAACGTGTGTGTGTGTGTGTGTGTGTGTGTGTGTGTGTGTGTGTATGTTCGCTATGAACGGAGATCGTCAAAAGTATACGCTCGATTCGTCGCCTGTGCCGCCATAGCTCGGCAAAGCACAAACGACAGCCTGTCGTCAGTTTCAGTTAACACGTGCGTTTGCCGATTCAAATTGTAGGGTTCGTCTCAAAAAATTAAGAGAGAAATCTTGCGCTGTACGAAGAACGTTCGGTTGAGGATACGGTACTAGTCTTTAGTTATAACCGGTTTGATCTTGACGACGTATTATCGACAGTCGTACCTTCCTATTTCAGAATTGATATTTTATAAAGTGTTAGTAGAACTTTCAAAGTTTAGTTTGTATACTAGTAACACATTAATTATGTATATATTTTTAAAATAAAATATACTAAAGTACACAATGAACGTTTTCACTTCTTAATTTTACGTGTTAAAATCGACAAATTCAAATAAATATTATTTTGTTTGGAAAGGGTAAAGTTGGGGGGGGGGGGGTGTTTAACGACATCAAAGATAAAGCATATTGATTTAATAATCATCCGACCGCATACAACTGTAAATAAAATGTGTTGAGTGCGTCGTTAAATAAAACATATCCTATCCTTCCTTCCATCTGCTGTTGGATGTCTAAAATTTGGTAATTTTGACATATAATCTTAGAGAGGAATCGGGTGCATGTGCAGGGGGAGGGTATTGGAGGTCGAAACCCTTACTTGACCAAGCTTTAAAAAAAATTAAATGTATTTTCTGGGGAAGCATGGCCCCATATAAACTTCGCACAACACAATCTAGAACACCAACGCTGCTGAAATCCCCGCACACGCGCCCTGGAAACCCGCTACATTTTTTTTTAGCAAGGGATCGTTTATATGTACCATCCCACAGACAGGATATCACATACCATGGTCTTTTTGTATACCCGCCGATGGGGATCGATGCAAGACTGACCGCACATTTCCAAAAAACACCTTTTTGACCTGGATAAGCCAGCGTAGTGAAACCAATGCGGAGTGCGGCGTCATATATGCACCAAATGTAATTGGATTTCCTGTTCTATATGCATAAATAATAAAAAATATTCCAGGGAATGTAGTTTTAATTGCTACCCTAATTTAGATTATGGAGGCAATTTAAAATATTAATATTCACATGCCAAAGGGAGCTATATATTATTCTCCTTGAACTAATCTCAGGGAAGTGATGGGTAGCTAGAGAGAGAGATATAACTCCCCTTATGTGACAAGGTCTGAGGTTGGCTATATTTTATTATTGCTATTTTCTTTTCGTCTGCATTCAACCGGTAAGGAAGGCCAACATCATGAGATAATTTCACAATCTGTAAAAACAAAATCATTTCATTATTTCAAGAAACGTTGTTTTTTTTTTTTTTGAAGAATAAAAGAATGTATTCAGTGGAACATTTTCACTGTTGCCAAGACATCTATATAATAAGAATGACAATAATAATACTGTAATTTAAAGTTGTAAAGTAACAACTTTGCAATTGTTTAATTATTACATTCTATTTGGAAATAAAATAATTATGTTAAATCATAAAAAGAATTATCTTGAATCATGCATATAAATTTTATTATTATACATACAAATTATATATTTTGTAGCACACATCATAATTATTATAATATTAATAATTATCTTATCATTTCTAAGTTGTTAAAATTTATAATTAATATTACCTGAAAATTGCATCAACAAAAATTGTTCTGCCCAACCTGCCTCTCGTCAGGTGCCCTCGACAATATAAGCTATACGGAAACATGTCCGTAATAAATATAGACTGTACTAATTCATATTCCCGTTGTTCGTTTCTCTTATATGACAACCCAACCTGCTATAATACTCATGCTGCAACTATGTGTTAGCTACAGAAAATAAATGACCATATGCAAGGCATGCAAAAAGTTAATATGATAACTTTATTCTATGTAAAACAGTAATCACTAAGGCTTTGCTTCACCCCCAAAGACCCGGATGATCGGTAACTAGACCGTGTAACGTCACGCCCCTTCCGAGAATTAAAATGTTTTGGATCATACAATAACTATGTTTGGTATTCCAAATGAATTAAGTTTCATTTATAATGCATATTTAGAGAAACAAGGCCCACTAAATCCGTGATTGAGCTCCTTTCACTCATCATGTTCGTCTTCCGCCATATTGGATGCGAGTAACTAGTTACCCGCATACAGTTATAACTTATTCCCTGTGCAGCGTGCTTATGGAAAGAAAACAAATGGAAACGAAGTATGTGTTTAATAATAGACTACCTCATTTACATTTACGATGGGGACACACACATACAAGCAGAGCGAGAGAGAGAGAGGGGTGAGAATGAGAGCAAGAGATTATCATAAACTGATAAAGCGAGTGTGCCTGTGTACGCAATCTGCACGGGCTGTGACATTCTCAGAACCGGCGTGACGTCACACGGCCTAGTTACCGATCATCCGGGTCTTTGGGGGTGAAGCAAAGTCTTAGTGATTACTGGATTACATAGAATAAAGTTATCATATTAACTTTTTACATGCCATACATATTGTCATTTATTTTCTGCAGCAAATACATAGTTGCAATACGTCTTATGTGTATTATAACAGCTTGGGTTGCCATATAAGAGAAACGAACAACGGGAATCTGAATTAGTATAATCTATATTTAGTACCGATGTGTTTCCGTGTACTTTGAATGTCGAGGGGACAGGGCAGGTTGGGCAGAATATAATTTTTGTTGATGCAATTTTCAGGTAATGTTAATTATAAATTTTGACAATTTTGAAATGATAAGATAATTATTAATATAATAATTATGATGTGGGATACAAAATATATAATTTGTATTTATAATAAAATTTGTATGCATGATTAAGTTAATTATTTTTATGATTTAATAATTATTTTATTTCCAAATAATATGTAATAATTAAACAATGGCAAAGTTGTTACTTTACAACTTCAAAATTACAATAGTATTATTGTCATATCTTGTTATATAGATGTATTGGCAATAGTATAATGTTCCACTGAATACATTCTTTTATTCTTAAAACAAAATACCTTTTCTTGAAATAATGAAATGCTTTTGTTTTTACAGATTGCAAAATTACCACATGATGTTGCCCTTCCTTACCGGTTGAATGCAGGCAACAAAAAATAGCAATAATAAAATATAGCCATCCTCAGACCTTGACTTCTAGGGGGAGCAATATCTCTCTCTACTTACCCATCATACCTGAGATTAGTTCAAGGAGAATAATATATAGTTTCCTTTGGCATGTGAATTTATATACATGTATCAATATGGTAATATTTTAAATTGCTCCCCATAAACTACATTAGGGAGCATATAATCAGTTCCCTCAGTTATTTTCATGTCGAGGTCTACAACCTAATAAAACATAAGTGTTACCTCGTCGAACAAACATGCAAATGTTTTAATAATAGGGTTTAACCTGGTATATTTAGTAATAAAACACAAAAACCTACCTGAGTAAATAATGGTTAATATATATATATATAATATTGGTGTTGTTTTATATCTAGTCACAATGGATATTGCAGATATTTTCTTGTTCAGTCTTGTGCTGTATTGGAATTGTTATAGCAGTTCAATTTAAGTAATATCTACAAAACTAATTTTTAATAGTATACAATGTAAAGCTGGAGAAAGGAGGCAAATATGGTTGTTAATAAACTGATCTATATCGGTATGCCTTCTACTAGACTACACCTATTTAACCTAAGTTGCTTTTAACCCGGATTAAATTACCTCATGTAGATGCACTTATGTAGCATATTCAGGAAAATATATGAATGAGATGGTTAAATGCTATATTCTTCATGTCAAACAGTGTTTTCAAAATGGAAAACAAATATCAGATATGGCAGTTGACCATTCATTTTATTGCAGGTAATTGCTAAAGCAGATTACACACACAAACACACACACACTGAACTGTAGAATACCATGAAACTACATATATATGTAAAAAGGTAAGTCCTCTTAACTTGAACAAGCAAAATGTACCACAACCACCAAATTATATTGATCCACAATAGAATAGATTTTTAGATTTATGTATATGTATTCTTCTTCTTCTTTCAACTTATTTTCGTGCTTATATCCAATTAAGGTTCAAGCACGCTGTCCTGGGCACACACCTCAGCTATCTGGGCTGTCTGTCCAGGACAGTGGGTTAGTTGTTAGTTGGTTAGTGGTTAGTGAGAGAGAAGAGGCCTTAAACCTACCCATTGAGCCCATAAGAACTCGCTCTGGGTTGGAGCCGGTATCGGGCTACGAACCCTGTACCTACCAGCCTGTAGTCTGATGGCTTAACCACTGCGCCACCGAGGCCGGTCATGTATATGTGTGTGTGTGTGTGTATATATATATATATATATATATATATATATATATATATATGTATGTATATATATATATATGTATATATATATATATATAGATAGATATATACACACGCACACAAACTTTATATATATACTTGAACAAAGGCACACACACATTATTTACCCTCTGCACCAAAGTAAATACTAAACACGGAGAGAAGGGGGGAACGACCTATATTTTCTTACTGCAGGCCTGCTACAGACACATTTGCAAAAAAAAAAAATAATAATAATTAAAGTTTAAACAAGAATTTAGGCCTATATTATAATTTTTATATGTGTGTAATTTAGCAGTATAAACTTTTATTTTAAAATTAAAAAATAAATAAATAAGATGTAGTAGCTGTAGTATGGCAAAATAAATACAAGTATAGATAATATCCAAGCAACTATGATTAAATGAAAAATAAAGACCACACAAATTTAATGATAAAGGAATATACTCTTTATTCAAGAAATGGATGCATCGTTTTGTTCGGGTTTTTTACATGGAAGACGATGGAATTGTGTATTTTATTTACAGTATAATGTGGGATTTTTATCACTGCACATACTTTAACCATTTTTTTTGCTAAATTAATCTCTGTTGGTGTCAACAAGCAACAACATTAAAGTCAACGTAGTTGCATTCTGTGAGGGAAGCCATGAAATTCCATCAGGTTTGTCGTTTTAATGACCCTACCCACAAGCGGCGCCTAGTCTCTTCTTTTGGAAATTTGTAAAACAATTTTTTTTTTAACATCATGTTATGGTTTATGCAGCCAACTGCACAACATGTTTTAGGCATCGTGACCGTTAACTGTTGTAAATGATCGACCAAAGTTGCCTCATTTCACTATCAAACCATACGTAACTAAGGAGAAGCTTCACCGCATCACGTGATAAACAGTGGCGGCCAGGGGTCGAAGTACCCGTATGTTCGGTTCCGAGAATATCTTTGTTTAACACTGAAATTGTTTTTTTTGTTTTTAATAATTACAGAATTGAAAACTACGACATCTATCTAAACAATGTCAGCAAGCGTCGAACAAAAACACCATTTCCTGACCCTGAAGGTATTTAAACAAAACAAGAATCAGTTTTTTGAGTTGGATAATATTATTTTAAATTTGTTTCATCCTCCACCATCTAATAAAGGAGAGTTCCAAACTCCGTGATTTAAAGGGAGAGTAAAGTGAAACATGAGTCGTATGTGTTGGAAAGATGCATACGTGGACCACCAACACATACTGACAAGTTAACAAATGAAAAACGTGTAATTTTAGTGTTAATAAAAAAAACCTGTGATTATTCCTGCTAACTGGGGGCAGCCATTTTCTTTTCTTTTCGATGCCTCTGGTACCGGTACTCTAGCTTGGAGCGAAGTAAGGTCAGCTCCTGACCAACTCCTGTTTGCACAGTGTAAACAAAAACAGTAATTTATAACAAGGCACTTCTCTTTGATCAACCTGACATGTAAAACATCAAATGATGTGAGAATATAATAAACTATTTAACTAAATATATTTCAAGTTGCATTAACGGAATGAAATGGGGTTATAATATTTTTCACTGTTAAATAATCCAAAGAAAAATGTACACAAAATGTTGGCATGCTAGATTACTAATGTCACTTAAGTGCAAAGATGACAACCCACGATACCCAAGTGATAATTTTCTTTTCTTTGGGACTAAATAATTGATCAGTTCTGTGATTTTAAATGGGAAAGTCTACTTAATCGATAGTTTTACAGAACTATTTACAGTAATAAACCATGTCCATTACCATTTTAGGGGTGACAGGTAATATTACACAATACTGTTATGTATTTTTGTGTCTAGACACGTCAATTAATTGGCTCGTCTGGTTACCAATCAAATACACACCTACCAATCAGGAATCACAGGTAGAGGCAACTAACAGAATAGACCAATTAACTAAGAAAACACGCCCATGTATCATTTCAGTACGTAGGTTAATGTATGGACAAAACATAGTATAATTATTTCGACTTGTTGTGTAGCCACTTTAACATTCGTGGTTTACTTGTATTGAAAAATAATATATACTTATTTTTGGCTTACTAGGATGTATATTATTACAGGACATTGCAATGCATGACTATTGTATCATTCCGCAAAAACCAAGTAAATTTGTTTTTCTAGTTCTAAGACTCATTCCTGATGTTACGCGTTAAATATTACGTAACTACCAGCTCACCAGAGGGCGTATTCACTGGAATGGAACAAAATGGCTGCGCCCGTTATATATAATAGCTGTCACATTTAACTGTTTTATTAATTACATATAATAATATACTTGTTGATATTAAGCAGCAATGTGCATTATATATTGTTGAATATGCCTGCCAGTCCAAAAGCCTTGCTTAAGCATTCCTAAGTTTAAGGCTCAATTTCTCACTCTCTTCTGACCCTTAAAGGCACAGTCTCAAAATTGCATAATGACAAAAACTATTTATTAATATGTTGAACTATACAGAATAAACCTTGAGTTATATGTCCACAAAATTACATCCAAATAATTTAATTTACTGCTTTTTTGTAAATTATTAATTATTTTAAATTGCAAAATACAGTGAAGATGACCAATAGGATACCATATGATGTCACTGTTTGAATTTTAATTGCATCTCCATGTTAACAAAGCTAAAGTTTGTTTTCATTAATGACACCACTAGAGTACATTGATTTATTAATCATCAGCTTTTAGATGTCAAATTTTTGGTAATTTTTATGTATAGTCTTAGAGAGGAAACTCAACTACATGTTTCCTTTAGTAACAAGGGATCTTTTATATACACCATCCCACAGACAGGATAGCACATACCACTACTTTTGACATCCAGTAACTGATGATTAATAAATCAATGTGCTCTAAAGGTGTCGTTAAACAAAACAAACTTTCTTTTATATAATTTAGTTTTTACCTAAATGTATTTGTTTTTTAATATATTGTTTTTGGCATGGATTCTTGAGAAAATCACTGTTTAATCCATGTGGAAACATATTTCAATTTTGATATACTTGAGTTAATTATGCAATATGCTTATATGTGATTAATCAGTTGTTACTTATCACAAAGACCTGTGAAAATATATAGTACAATATAACACTTACAACTTTAAGAATGGTGGGGGGTGTCATTGAACTCCAAAGTTTTAAATACAGTACGGCCCAGGAATAAAGTTGTGGACATTTTTCGCACTGATAACTCCGTGAATTTATCATTAAACAATATTTTGTTTTTGTTGTTTTTGTCAGCAAATCACATCTATGTGTCCACTGGTTATCCGAATCCTAAAACGTTTCCCATAATAAATGGACAATTCATGATGAAGTAAGTTTAGTTTTAAATTTTCTTTAGATTTTCTTTAGATTGTCTTCAGTTGGTGTAATTTATTATTATATTTATATTAGTGTGAATATTATTAAACAGGGTTTCTGCCAGAGGGTAAAACAGGTATTTCACCATACCCAAATGTCTTTGCAGATTTGTGGAGTTTTTTAAGTTAACGTTTTGACAAAATTAATTACTCTTATCATTACTGTATGATTTTTTTAACCCTAACCCTAAACTTAACCCATTGTCTTTCTGGGGGAGGCCCCCCATACCACTGTTGACTATGGTTGCATTCAAGTCCATAGTGCCATACCCAAAAATTTCTTTCTGGCAGAAACACTGTTAAAGGAAAAGCATTTTGTGTGTGTATGGCTGTTTGTCTATCTGTCTGTCTGTCTGTCTGTCTCTCTCTATCCCCTCCCTTTTTCTCCCCTACTCTCTCATTCATTTTCTCCCATCCCACGTCTTTCTTTGTCTGTTTTTTTTAGTGTTAGTCTGTCACTACTTTCTCTATCTCTCAGTCTCTCTCTCTCTGTCTGTCCCTCTATGTCTGTGTCTCTGTGTGTGTTTCTCTTTCTCTTTCTCTCTCTCCACTCTCTCTCTCTCTCTCTCTCTCTCTCTCTCTCTCTCTCTCTCTCTCTCTCTCTCTCTCTCTCTCTCTCTCTCTGTCTCTGTCTCTGTCTGTGTATCTTTAACTTGAGTCTAGTTCTTAGTCTGTCTGTCCAAGAAAAGAAGTTTGCTTTGTACCAAATTTTAATTGTGGTTTGAACATTGCGTTGAGAAAAAAAATTGACAGATTTTGCATTCAACCATTTTTGTTGAATGACACCACTAGAACAAATTGATTTATTAATCATCAGCTATTGGATGTCAAACATATGTTCATTTTGACACAATCATAGAGAGGAAACCCTCTATATGTTTTCATTAGTGGCAAGGGATGTTGTATATGCACAATCCCACAGACCGGATAGTACATACCACGGCCTTTGATATACCAGTCGTGGTGCCAAATGTACAAATACTGGCACATAATGTAGGCCTACACCATGTGTTTACATTTTCCCATCATTTAGGAACTTTACCGACAGCAGTCATTTTTGTCCAGTGGCACAAAAGTGCTCCAGATCTTTGGCAATTTATATCTGAACGGCAGCAATTGCCACTGTTTCCATCACTAAGTTCGAGCCCTGTCATGTTCTGTTTGCAGTGATGGCACAACGCTGGATATATCTGAACCTGAAATGAAGGCAACTTTACAGTATGGCTCAATAGCTGGGTATGTGCACATTTTATTAATATTATTTAAAATTATTTTACAATTACATCCCATTTATCCTATCTTTTGTCTTTACTAATTTTGATATTACAAATAAGGTCTACCAATATTTAAAAAGTAAATAATAATAATAATAGCAACAACAATACCACCACAAACTGCCATAGCCTCAAACCACCATCACCACAAAACATCACCATCACAAAACAACACCATCACAAAACACCACTACTACAAACCACCACCATTACAGACCATCACCACCACCATAAAACACCACCACTACCATAGACCACCACTGCCACAAAAGACCACCACAGACCACCACCATCACAGCAGCACATCCATCACCACCACCACCACCACAGACCACCACCACCACAAAACATTATCACCACAAACCTAACACCATAATAAAACTCTCACCACAAACCACCACCATCACAACAGAACACTATCATCACAAAACACCACCGCTATAAAATACTAACACCACAACAGAACACTATCACCACAACAGAACACCACCACCACAACAGAACACTATCACCACAAAACACCACTGCCACAAAATACTAACACCACAACAACACAATCACCACAACAGAACACTATCACCACAAAAGAACACTATCACCACAAACCACCACCGCCACAAAATACTAACACCACAAACCACCACCACAAAACATTCACCACAAACCATCACAAAGCACCACCACCACCACAAAACACTCACCACAAACCACCACAAAAAATACTTTCACCACAAACCACTACCACCACAAACCACCACCCACTGTCATATAAAACCATCACTGTCCTTCTGTCTGTCTGTCCATCCATCTGTCTTTCATTGTTTTCCAGATATTTCTTTTTGACATTGTCTTCAGAAATTTGGCTGAAACTTTATGTTTAGGTTTTTCGTGTACTGTTACAGATCAAGTTTGACTTTCATGGTGATTTACCCATTTTGGATAGAGTTTCAGCCCTCAAATTTAGGAGATAAGAATATATTTTGATCCCGGTACATGTATTGCTTTAGCAGTACACTCGGAACGCCTGTTATTATTGTTATTATTTTTTTATAGTTGTCAGGAGTTGATAGAATTGCTGATTATTTTTATTATTATTATTATTATTATTATTATTTTATTTTACAGTTGTCAGAAGTTGATAGACTGACTGATTATTATTATTATTTTACAGTTGTCAGAAGTTGATAGACTGACTGATTATTATTATTATTATTTTACAGTTAACAGTTGATTGACTTATTATTATTATTTTACAGTTAACAGTTGATAGACTGACTGATTATTATTATTATTTTACAGTTAACAGGGTTGCACAAATCGGTTGTCCGTACGCCCGGGACAACCAAAATATGTTGCGGACAACCATTCTTTGTCAAACAGTTGCCCGACGGGCAACCAAGAAAATCATAAAACAAGTCAAATGAAAAACAAAACTTCACGACACTCGGACAATCACGGGCAATTCAAAAATATCGAAACTGATAACTTGACTGACAGGCGATAAAAATATCCACCCTAACTCTGCCATCCACTTAGCGTCCACCGTGCATGATTTTGATGAGTTCAATGCAGACAGATACATTTCAGAATGGTGGCTATTGGCAAAGGACACAAGACGTGTAAGGCCACAAACTACACCAACAACCAACCAGTTTTAAGCTAAAAATTTGGCTAATCCATTTTCTATCTTCCAATGTGAACAATCGGTTACATAATCTATCCGACACCTAACATATAATGATAATAATACCAAATATTTATTATTTTAATAATCACAGTTATTAATTTTAATGGCAACATGTATGAAAGAAAAGTCTGAAAAATCTGTAGCGTGTTATTTTAACTTTGTAAAGTCTTTGAACCAAAGTAATAAAAAGGGACCGAAATTGCGTGTCAGTTTCAATATACATGCTAGTTCAGGGCCAAAGACAAGTAGTCTAGGGCTGAGTTCAGCTAGACCGAGCAAAACAAAAACGTCCGCTAAACTGGTTTATGCACTTCACGTTAAACCCAATGTCCACGTCGGGAACCAATCACATAGTTCGCGAACCAATCACATAGTTCGCGAACGTTAGGAAAACGTTCGTTGGCTGTTCTCAGTGTGCATATAGGTCACGCTTGACAGTCAGCCCAATGTAATTAAAATTAGCTCCACATGTAATGGTGGAGCTAATTTTAATTAGATTGCAGTCAGCCGAGACTGTTGCACGTGTCAAAAGACATCGTTGCGGACATTAAACAATACGATTACATGCAAGTAAATCTTGATGTAAATTTGTGAGAAAAACCCCACCACCAAATAGTTGTTCGCATCAATGAATACTTAATTGCTGTTTCGTTTATTTCCATTGTCTTTGTTAATTTTGCACTCCTGCCTTTCGCGATCGCGGGAAAGGAACATGCAGTATTTATACAAATTGTGGTTAAACGTACACTGAATACAATTAGTTTACAGAAATCATGGTATTTATTAGATAAAATATTATATAAATTTGTTGACTGTGAGGTGACATCTCAAAAGTTGCTAGATTTTAAAAAGACCGTAAATTTGAATCCATTATCTTTTTAATAAAAACCTTTAGACGTAAATGGATAGTTGTCCTAACTTGAAGTCAGCATTCTTAGGCTACGTATTTTACAAGCTGAAATCAACAACAAACATTTAACATGACGCGGAAATCAACAAAATGGCGCAAATTACGAAATTGTTGGGGTGTGGAATAGATGGGTTACTTTAAAATAGAATTAAAAGCAGTTCAAACCAAAATAAAGATTGCTATTTTACAGAAATAATGAGCTCTGTTAAAAAAAGAAGAAGAGTATTAGCTCTCAAATTTTTATTAATGCCATAGGACTTAGAATTTGGGGTGTGTTTGCAGAAGGCATTGGCTTCCAACTCTGCATATCTCCCCTCGCCCACTGAAAAATAAAAGTAATATATTAACTGCCCCTACCCCCATTGCTGTCTTTGATTTTGATCAGGGGATAATTTTGTTATTCAGATGTATTCCAGTTTGTACATAATTAGCTGAAAAAGATGCATTTTCATATTCATATATATATACTCTATACAGTACTACACAAAACAATTTTGGCTAGAACATTTTTATTATGGCTAATAAAATTCCCATTTGGCAATGTTTTTGGCTACAGGTATTTGTAATCCTGGGTTCATCACCTCTGTGCATCCATTCAGCTGATTGGGTTTTTTCTCGTTCCAGCCAGTGCACAACAACCGGACAAAGACTGTGGTATGTGCCTTCCTGTCTGTGGGAAAGTGCATATAAAAGATCCCTTGCTGCATTAGGAAAAATGTACTGGGGTTTCCTTAGCCCGAGTACTCTGACTGTAAGAGAGCTAGACGGACATTTGGACATAAACACGCTCTCATTACAGCGTAATGAGAGCGTGTTTATGTCCAAATGTCCGTCTAGCTCTCTTACAGTCAGAGTACTCGGGCTAGGGTTTCCTCTGATGACTACGAGTCAAAATTACCAAATGTTTGACATCCAATAGCCGATGATTAATTAATCAATGTGCTCCAGTGGTGTCGTTAAACAAAACAAACTTTTTTCAGCCTAAGCGAAGATGAGCTGTAAATAAATAATGTTAAAAAAGAAATAAAATTAAACTGACAAGTAATGATAATAATAAAAACATTTTAAATTTCAGTTTAATTTTAATGACAGTTCAAAATTATATTCATAAAACGTTTTATGAAATATGTGGGCAACCAAGAGATGATGTTGGGCAACCAAACTTCAGCTACTGATTGCCCACCAGGCAACCATCACAATTTCACATTTGTGCACCCCTGGTTAACAGTTGATAGACTGACTGATTATTATTATTATTTTACAGTTATCAGTTGATAGACTGACTGATTATTATTATTATTATTATTATTATTTTACAGTTAACTAGAATTGATAGATTGATAGATTTTATTAGTTTCATCATTATCATCATTATTACTATTATTATTATTTTACAGTTAAAAGGAGTTGATAGACTGGATGATTGTTATTATTATTATTATTATTATTATTATCATGATTGTAATGTTTACAGTAACCAAGAGTTACGACACTGGCTGATTGACTTGCAGCACTGCCTACACAGCCCGCCACTCCTGGATGGCGGAAACGAGCTGAACACCACCGATCTCATCATGACTACAGGATGCACAGAGGGAATAGAAAAGGTTACACAGGACCACAGTCTGTTTCTTTGAAGGCAGGGCAGTACCTGGGATAAGCTCAAATAACGGGGGTTGGGGGTGGGATGTACCCAGTCATAAACTTACAGCATTCGCTTGATGCGCAGTCGGTTGGGATCGATCCCTGTCAGTGGGCCCATTAAGCTATTTATCGTTCCAGCCAGTGCACCATGACTGGTATATCAAAGGCCATGGTATGTGCTATCCTGTCTGTGGGATGGTGCATATAAAAGATCCCTTGCTACTAATGGAAAAATGTAGCAGGTTTCATCTGTAAGACTAGATGACCGAATTATCAAATATTTTACATCCAATAGCCAATGATTAATTAATCAATGTGCTCTAGTGGTGTTATTAAACAAAACAATTTGTAACTTTAAATAACTGGGCTCACATTAAAAAGAATTTCGTTTGAGTCAGTTTTCACATATGTAGAGTGTTTTTCTTGAAAATTATTTAAAAGTGGCTAATTTAAGGAAAGTGTTATTAGCCAGATACTAAATGTTGCAGCCACTTTGTATAAAAATTGGCAGTAGACAGGGTGAGCTATAGGGTACAGTTGGAAAAGAATCAACAGACTTTGATATAAGTATAGATGGAAAGTCGATTTTTAAACTAAAAGCAATGCATAAGCGTACAAGACAGGATTGGGGGGGGGGGGGGGGGGGGGGGACAATTGTCCCCCTAGCACTGGAGCAAATCCTCAAATTCGAGATATTTGGGCAAAATCAGCTGGCCTGAAATAAATTTACCATGTATTTGCATTATTCTACCCACAATATTAGTTGTAATACAGGTAAAAATATGTAGGGATTTGTTTGCAACCTTATATAGCTATTTGGCAATAATACTAAATATAATAATACTGTTATTTAGATTTAGGCATTTTTGTTTAATTTGGGCAAAAAGCAGCCTAGCCCCCTACAAATTTGGGAGCCCGATCGCCTATGGCCATTCA